>NW_025938731.1:0-88736 GCF_000764305.2 Hyalella azteca | reverse complement strand
CAAGTGATCACAACCGCCAGAGAGTTTGAAGACCCCAAAGGAGGCGTTGCAGCGGTCACAACTGTTCATTCGTTGATTTAGGCTGTTAGCTGAATTCTCTTCAGCATGGTCTGAATACTCGTTGGATTGGTTGCATGTGGTTTTGGAAGGGTTCTTACTTACGTGCCTTGTGGAGTAGATAGGTTATATAGGTTTTGTTATATATTTAGGTTTTATTTAGTTTCAATGGGCTTTGTAACCGCGTAAGGGTAGGCAATTGTATTGCTGAAACTTTTGGAAATTCCTTTTTATACATTACCTAATTTTTTAACTGTTCCTCACTATCCAGTCAGAAATAGACGACGATAGCCTATATATGAGCGGCTGTCGTGTAAAGTGAAGTCTTTGGGAATTGAAGGAAACGTACTCCAATGGATCAGAGATTTTCTAGTAGGTAGACGACAGCGTGTCAGTATTAACGGAAACGTATCAGACTGGGCATCAGTGCGCAGTGGCGTGCCACAAGGAAGCGTTTTTGGGCCTATTTTGTTCGTTGCTTTTATAAACGATTTGCCAGAAGCAGTGTCCAGCGTGTGCTCCATGTATGCCGACGATACAAAAGTTTATAATACGGTGATGGATGCGTAACATAAAGCGCAATTGCAAGATCTTGTCAATTTAGTTAACTAGGCTGATAAGTGGCAGCTGCGTTTTTTAATTAACGCGGAAAAATGTAAAGTAATCCACCTCGGGAAGAACAATGAACAGCAAGATTACAGTATGAGAAGGCATGGTTGCAATAAGAGTAATGATGGAAAGTCTAGTGTGTAAAAACATTTGGGAGTTTATCGACCATGAGCTTAAATTTGTTTGGAAATGCCTTGTGTTAACCAAAACCAGAAAAGGACAAAAATTAGTACGAGAGTGTTCAAAGACGTGCAACAAGGATAATTCCAAGCTTAAAGGGCAAATCCCATGAAGAATGATTGAAGATTATGAAGTTTTCAAGCCTATTTTAGCGACGTCTGCGTGGGGACTTCATTGAAGTATGCAAGTATACTCATGGTTTACACGAGGTCCCTGAGGGATTACTAGAATTTAAAACAAGAACTAACGTCAAGAGCCACGGCTATAAACTAAAAAAAAAACGTGCGCTGCAACTCATCCACGCGACAACATTTCTTCTCGCTTCGGATCACCGACATGTGGAACAGCCTCCCCGATTACATCGTTGGCGCTCCGAGTATAAACGCGTTCAAGAAAAGGCCCAGATAAGCAATGGAAAAATATATGTTCGGACGTGAAATTTCTATCACCATATCGAAACCGGTGGAAGTCTAGTAGCTGTTTCGAACTATCGTTAGTCTTGAAAAGATCCGGTCGAAGCATGGTTGAACTAGTATAAGGTTGACCCATCAGAAGCCCATTTTTGCCGAAGTAGTTCATTGTTCGCCTGTGACGTCACTGATCTCAGCGACGTCACGGGCATTATCCTATCACCGAAATGCGATCAAACCAGTCGACCAATCCATCATGGGAATTACGAGTTTGTTTACGTTTCTCGATCTACGTGACATGAAGGCTGAACTGAAAGACGGAACTTCTCGTGGGTCATCCTTATATAGTTCAACCATGCGGTCAAAGGACATGCTTTTAGATCTTCTGTGAACAAGTCCCGAAAAGTGCAAGAATCGGCAACAGGCCACTCTACAGCGCCGACATCACTGTTATGTCGGCGGCATACTGAAAGCCCATAGTGATGTCGGAGAGTAGGTGGTGGAAGCAAGTCCTCATGTGTTTCCCAGCAGATCTAGTTAGCTATTGAGCCTAGTTGAGGACAAGAACCCGGTGGGCGGAAGCTGAAGACTTTTACAAGGCCTTGTAATCTATGGTAAAGCCCCCGGCAGTAGCTGATGAGTGCTCCACGATGTAGCGTGTCGGTTGAGTTCTCCGACCTTGCGGTCGACGCCGCAGCTTATAGCTCTGTATCGTAATGCATAACCACCCCGTAAATAGGAGATGTTATTAGACACATGTCTTACTTACCCTCCACGACCTTAGGATTGTCACCCGATCCTCATGTAGAGCTTACTATATGAGCTCTGACAGTTATATTATGTTACGTAACAAGAAAGCTGAACTGAAAGACGGATATCATCGTGGGTCAACCATATAGTTCAACCACGGCTGCGGGCTCCTGTGGGTCCAACGCCCGTCAATAAATAATTAGTGCATTTCAGATAAAGATGATATTCCTGTTCGATTTTGTCACGAAAAACTAATGCTGCTGGTTCATAGCACGGCTACGAGGATGTTGAGAACCAAATGCTTGGTAAAGCATGCAAAATTTAGTGAATGTCTCCAAAATGCCATGGTTTTTAAAATATGTCTTTTGAGCCGGAAGAAGGAAAAAGCAGTTCGAGATAACAATGTTTAAAACGTTGTCACGTAAGCTGTTTTCTAGTTCAATCATTTAACTTCAAACAATTTCGTTCCGTCTTATGTTCACATCCGAGGAGCATTTTTAGCGAGTACTCTATGATAATTTGGAAAACGTGCATTATTTCAGAGGAAGTCCTCAGAATCTGGAGGAAGCAAGAAATTCTCGGTGATGGTTTAGACTCATCAACTTTTGGCTGAAATCAACTTTTGGCAGGCATGATCGAGTCAATAACTCGATAAGAGATCATAAATACGCATAACTAGAAACTAGAACCGGCTGCCCTGAGGCGGCAAATAAAAAAATCATACAATATGAAATAATTCAAAAAGCTAGGCATAGCTTTGAAGAGTACATTGAGATAAATCTAATGATGTATAACACAAGACTTCACAGAGGGGTATTGCATGTGCCCACCTTGGGCGCTTTGCCCCGTGACACGCGTGGGCCCGTTGCCCCACTAGGTATCATTTCAATTTACATCGTGTCAACATTTTATTTTAAAGCTAATAGTCTAAACTTGAACTCAAAATTATTCCTATAAATAATACTTTCAAAATATAATACACAGTAAATTCAAATGCTTCATATACAGTAATCGAAAACTGTTTATTTAGCAGCAAATAAACTTTTATCTAGGCTAAAACAGTTATTTGCGAGTAACTTACCAACGCAAACTCTTTACTCTTAGCAAAACGTAAATCCGTACACTTCATCCCAGTGAAACTTTCGACCGGCGGTAGAGAACACGGACCAATATCTGCCATACTTAGCGAGAAACCCGCTATGGGCCCGTGACCCGCAGTGGGCTCGCTGCCCCATGTTACCCTACTGTTTCATTATGCATATTTTTACCTTTTCATTATGCATTAGTTTACAAGGCGTATTTTTGATTGATCTGCGATTCTACTAGTTTGTGATGAATGATTGTGTGGATCAGCAATGTGTATTTTCACTTATTTTGCTCAGTTTTTTTCATTGGTTCGTGATACATATTTCATGTAGAGTTTTTAATGCTTATTCGTACGAAGTTTCGATGCGTTATTCTACTAGTCTGCGAGGCGTAATTTGTATTAGTTTGCTATGCGCATTACATTATTTTGCGATCAGTATATCGTACTAATTTGCGATGCGTATTACATTATTTGCGATCAGTATTTCGTACTAGTTTGCGATGGCAATCGTGCACTAAATGTAGCATCGCACATCACGCTATTTGTTCATCTAAACTGCCACGCTACAATACTGGTAATTATGCGAGGCCACTTACCACGAGATGTAGAAAATTTTAAGCAAGGATGTATTCTACTACTGCGTCGAATATTAGTGTGGAAGAGTTTAAACGCTGAATGATATAAAGAGTGTATTACCAAATTAGTAGCTGCGTATTACGCAAGCAGCACCTGCGTATCAGCGCGGTACACACACGGGATGCTGTGCCCCGCGGCCCCGCGTCTTCTCACCCGCAGCGGCGAGAGCGAAAGTCGTCGCGCAAAGGTCGATAACCGTGCTGCGCGCGATACTGGGCCCAGTACTTTGCTGCGCGCGATACTGGGCCCAGTACTTTGCTGCGCGCGATACTGGGCCCAGTACTTTGCTGCGCGCGATACTGGGCCCAGTACTTTGCTGCGCGCGATACTGGGCCCAGTACTTTGCTGCGCGCGATACTGGGCCCAGTACTTTGCTGCGCGCGATACTGGGCCCAGTACTTTGCTGCGCGCGATACTGGGCCCAGTACTTTGCTGCGCGCGATACTGGGCCCAGTACTTTGCTGCGCGCGATACTGGGCCCAGTACTTTGCTGCGCGCGATACTGGGCCCAGTACTTTGCTGCGCGCGATACTGGGCCCAGTACTTTGCTGCGCGCGATACTGGGCCCAGTACTTTGCTGCGCGCGATACTGGGCCCAGTACTTTGCTGCGCGCGATACTGGGCCCAGTACTTTGCTGCGCGCGATACTGGGCCCAGTACTTTGCTGCGCGCGATACTGGGCCCAGTACTTTGCTGCGCGCGATACTGGGCCCAGTACTTTGCTGCGCGCGATACTGGGCCCAGTACTTTGCTGCGCGCGATACTGGGCCCAGTACTTTGCTGCGCGCGATACTGGGCCCAGTACTTTGCTGCGCGCGATACTGGGCCCAGTACTTTGCTGCGCGCGATACTGGGCCCAGTACTTTGCTGCGCGCGATACTGGGCCCAGTACTTTGCTGCGCGCGATACTGGGCCCAGTACTTTGCTGCGCGCGATACTGGGCCCAGTACTTTGCTGCGCGCGATACTGGGCCCAGTACTTTGCTGCGCGCGATACTGGGCCCAGTACTTTGCTGCGCGCGATACTGGGCCCAGTACTTTGCTGCGCGCGATACTGGGCCCAGTACTTTGCTGCGCGCGATACTGGGCCCAGTACTTTGCTGCGCGCGATACTGGGCCCAGTACTTTGCTGCGCGCGATACTGGGCCCAGTACTTTGCTGCGCGCGATACTGGGCCCAGTACTTTGCTGNTGTGAGGCATGATGTTATTGTGAGGCATGATGTTATTGTGAGGCATGATGCTATTGTGAGGCATGATGTTATTGTGAGGGATGTAATTATGCGGGATGTTTTTGAGAGAGATGTTATCGTGAGAGATGTTATTGTGAGGAATGTTATTGTTAAGGCTGGTATCTTGAATGATGTTATTGTGAATGATGCTATAGGCTGATAATTTATCACAACATTGATGCCTAATAATATATATCAGAATTGCGGAATGCGGCAAACAAGTGCAAGAAAGGCGGTCCGCTTAGCTGAGGCCTCCGCTGCCATGACGGCAAAAAATGAGATATTTTTTGAGGGAGTTTTTAGAGAGGAAGCCTCGAGTTGAGTTAGGTAAAGAGTGAGGTATAAAGTAGACGACACAGAGTGAGGTATAAAGTAGACGACACAGAGTGAGGTATATACAAGGGATCATCGTCTACCGTCTGCCGCGGGTAGACTTCTTGTTGACAGACAACAACAAACCTGCGAACTTCCCACTCGTAATATTGTGCTATTGACAGTTGAATATTATTAAGTGAGTTATATATTAATAGGTGAGTGGAATATTAATAGGCGCGTACAACATAACTAAGGCCTGCTTAACTCCTTAACTCCTTACAGCTACTTAGTGGATACAAAGGAGCTGTAATATTAATAATATCATTAATTTAGGCATTCAGCCTTCAAGGACGACGGCCGCCTGACGCGCCTTTTTGCTTTCATCTTGGGGCCAGAACTGCGCTGCCTGCATGCAGTGGTTCTTAGGGCTGCCTGCATGCAGTGGTTCTTAGGGCTGCCTGCATGCAGTGGTTCTTAGGGCTGCGTGCATGCAGTGGTTCCTAGGGCTGCCTGCATGCAGTGGTTCTTAGGGCTGCGTGCATGCAGTGGTTCTTATAGGGCTGCGTGCATGCAGTGGTTCTTAGGGCTGCCTGCATGCAGTGGTTCTTAGGGCTGCATGCATGCTGTGGTTCTTAGGGCTGCCTGCAACATGTGCATCAAGCAGCGTAAGAATTTCAAGAATTTCTCAAAGAACAGAGATCGTCATCTAATCTTGATCATGTTGATCACATTCATCAATGCGATTTTGACATTAGGATAATTTCTAATATTAAGAGTGAAATTAGTGTAATATGAATGAGCTAGTGCTATGACTGACAATGATGTCCATAATGATAGTTCCGGTCATGTTATTTAAAAGTTGTTAAGTTTATTATATTCATGAAATAACTAAAAGCCACCTACAATAATGACAATGTAAAGATAAAAAAGATAACTCAGTACTCACTGCAGTGTGTGACAGAGAGCGCATTTTCTGGTCAACGAAAACGTGAATCACGGACGGACAGACAGACGGATGGACGGACAGACGGACGGACGGACAGACGGATATGGCGAGCACAATAGTGCATTTTTTCAATAAACGAGAAAATGCTTTAAAAATAGAAAAAATAGCCGATATGATGGCGGGTACTCAATACTTAACGAAAATTAGCTGTTTCCTACAAATGTAAACCATCAATGTTTTAGTTAGCTCGTGCACGCACGATTTTCGTGCATGGTTGGTCAGCTCGTTGTAAGTTCAGAGACTTCAGTAATTTGGAAATTTTAAACGGTCTTCTTCATCACATGTACTCACTTTGGTTGTTTTGTATTAATTTGATACTATGAATCATAATTATCTGTCCGTGTCTTATGCCGTTATTTATATTGATCCTCAGGGTCCGGTCGTTATACTATTTTCTACAAACTACAAAATTCAGACAACCAACAAATTTAAATTCAAATGAACAACTTCCGACAACTACAAGGAGATATTATTCATGGTGCTAAAGTTTCTGTGAATTCTATGAGAAGGTACAAACAATAATTTTTATGAGCCAGCTCAAATTTTGCAGTAGAAATCAAATTCATTCATGATTGGTCAAGAGATTATTCATATCTAAATGTTGCAATCAGAGAATGATTATACACTCGAATTAAAAAAAAACATTCTGTAGCTGCGCAGTTCGGCAGGAATTTTTTGTAGGCCAGTGAACCGCTGATTACTTGCGGACTGGGTCGGATCTGGTACAAGTTTTTCTTTTGTAATCGAACAGTGTGGCCGAGCGATGTCCCGTCCCGTCCAGTTGGCGTTTCCAGTTTTACATGGCGTGGCGGGTAAGGCTATGGGCTGAGATTCTCTTTAACAATCTGCCTATGGTTTTCGTTGCCTATTATCTTCGAGTGAAATAGTTCGGGTTCGAATTGGTTACCCGAAATACCTAAACCTAGTGTTTAATCGCGTTTAGGTTGCGCTAATCTCGTGTATTGATTGTTACATGCGGTGTGGGTACTAAATTTGGTATTTTATCATCTGGTTCAACAATGGGCGGGACACAGAGGGGATGAAAACGATCATTTCAAGTGATCACAACCGCCAGAGAGTTTGAAGACCCCAAAGGAGGCGTTGCAGCGGTCACAACTGTTCATTCGTTGATTTAGGCTGTTAGCTGAATCCTGTTTAGCATGGTCTGAATCCTCGTCGGATTGGTTCCTTGTGGTTTTGGAAGGGGTTTTACTTATGTGCATTGTGGAGTAGATAGGTTATATGGGTTCTGTTATATATTTGTTTTATTTAGGTCCAATGGGTTTTATAATCGCGTAAGGGTGGGCAAATGTGTTAATAAAAGTTTATGAACCGAATTTTGGAAATTCCTTTTTTTACCATACCTAATTTCCTAACAGTTCCTCACTATCCAGTCAGAAATAGACGACGAAGACTATACGTATATGAGCGGCTGTCTTTATGAATAGAGGGAAACTTACAACAATGGATCAGAGATTTTCTAGTAGGTATACGACAACGTATCAGTATTAACGGAACCGTGTCTGACTGGGCATCAGTGCGCAGTGGCGTGCCACAAGGAAGCGTCCTGGGGCCTATTTTGTTCGTTGCTTTTATAAATGATCTGCCAGAAGCAGTGTCCAGCGTGTGCTCCATGTATGCCGACGAAACAAATATATAATACAGTGAAGGATGTGTCAAATAAAGCTTATCTGCAAGATCTTGACAATTTAGTTAACTGGGCTGATACGTGGCAGCTGCATTTTAATGCTGACAAGTGTAAAATATTTCACCTCGGGAAGAACAATGAACAGCAAGATTACAGTATGAGAAGACATGGTTGCAATGAGAGAGTATTGAGTGAAAAGTCTAGTGTGGAAAAAGATTCAAGAGTTTATCGACAAAGAGCTGAAATTTGTTTGGAAATGCCTTGTGGTCACCAAAATCAGAAAAGGACAAAAATTTAGACGAGTATTCAAAGACGTGCAAGAAGGATAATTCCAGGCTTAGAGGGCAAATCCCATGAAGAAAAATTGAAGATTATGGCTTTCAAGCCTCTTATATCGACGTCTGGGTGGGGACCTCATTGGAGTTCTGAGAAATTCTAAATTTCTCACTGTAAATTATTGACATTCCAGTTAAATAATCAATGATAATACAGGGTATATAAAGTAATTTGTTTGACTCGCAGTGCGGTCGTCCTTTGTCCGACTGTGCGAACTAGTCAATGTCGGGCACTGGGAGAGCAATCTCGACATATTCACATATTTTATGACGTGCAGAGCAGTGGTAGATTCCATCAGTCATGCGTAATGAGTTTCCAATCCATATGATTTGTTCTGTGTTGTTCCATTATAAGTTGACCAGTATTTTCTACGGATCAGTATATACCTGCAACAGCGCCATGCTCATCAATTATTAAGTATCTCTAAAATCCTTCCTATACAAATTTGATTCTCTATCCCTTGGTTTGCGTGAATGTCGTGTCAACTTTCTTTTTTTTTTGTTGCATCAACTATATGCCTAATTTGCTTTTGTGGAAAGTTGGACCTTTGTTTAAGGCTTCATCTCTTAAGATTAAATTGCACAATCAAGTTTGTTCAATATTTCCAATCAAAGCTCGGTTGGTCCGATTAGAATATTGAAGTATTTTGAACTAATAATATTAGAGCTATACTCAAAATTATAAATTACTTATATTCGAATTCATATCAATGATATTCAAATCAAGTTTTATCAAAGTTATATTCTAAGATGTATTCAGATAGCTGGGTGCTGCAACCCGATTAGGCTGTTCAGATTTTACTGCTGCGGATTGTGCTATGCTAGTTTTAGGTCTTTCATCTAATTTCAAACGCAGTTGAACCTCGTACTATTCTTTCTGTATTTCTCAGTCCAACTTCCTACTCTTTCTACTGATTTCCTCTAAATTTCCAAATTAATTTCTTCCACCGAAATTTAGTAGCAACACCGAGCATTAAAAACCTCAAGTCACTTGCTGCATCAAAGTGAATCTATATTGTGACTTTACATTTGTGTTTTGATACTTTATTACCTTGCGATATGGGATTGATTAGGTTTTTTATTTCTTTCTGCAGTATCGACTTTCTATCGCCCCGCGGCACTTCATACATTTTGGTATCTTTCGTCGTTACGTAATGCCAACGTCATTACTCCTCGACCAACCCTGAGCCAACAGGAACGCTGAATCCTACCTACCTGCGGCTGTAACGCAGTGAGCCTTCTACTGCTTGATCAAACTGACATTTTATTATAAATGCCAATTGAATGTGATGAAACAACCAGAGGAGTGGCAGATGCTTTGATTTTAATCTAGATTGAAAATTAATAAAGTTTGAATGTTTGAAACCTTGGATGATCATATCCTTGCGGATTGATCATCTCCGTTCTCGTTGGAGTTTCTTGTGAAATTACTTCATTTAAAATAAAATATTCAAATTCTTCGATGGTGTAAATTCCTTACCAAGTATGCAAGTATACTCAAGGTTTATACAAGGTCCCTGAAGGATTACTAGAATTTGAAACGAGAACTAACATCAAGAGCCACGGCTATAAACAGAGCTGGGCAGCGTTACTTCGAAATGTAGCGCCGCTACCGCTACCGCTACATGCTCCAAATGTAGCGGGCGCTACCGCTACATCCACTAGATTGTAACGGGCGCTACCGCTACAGTAAAATGTAGCGCGCTACATTAGCCGCTACAATGGCCAAAATTATTAAAAATCTCTTAATATTTATTGTTCTGCTATTGGGATTTACTCATTAACATTTAATGATAATAAAACATTTTTAAAATATATCAATGCAACTTTATTGCAATTAACCTAACCGAACTAGTATGGATTAGATACAGTAAATAAAAGTTACAGTTATTTATATGTTTCACCTTCCCTACATGGATGTGAACTTTAATCTACCAATCTAAAAAATTATCCACATATACAAATAAAAATCAGTCTTTTTTGTATATATATATGTGGATTATTTTTGAGATTGGTAGATTAAAGTAGACATCCATGTAGGGAAGGTGAAACATAAAAATAACTGTAAAAATAACTGTAAGTAAACTGAAAGATGAAAAAAACCTGTAAGTGGTAACTGGTAACAACTTAACAGGTAACAACTAAAATGTTGACACTGATACTGGGCCAAGCGCGATACTGGGCCAAGCGCGATAATGGGCCAAACGCGATACGGCCAAGTGCGATATATTGGGCCAAGCGCGATATTGGGCCCTGTGCGATTCTGGGTAAAGCGCGATACATTCTAGGCCAAGTGCG
This sequence comes from Hyalella azteca, assembly GCF_000764305.2. Taxonomy (NCBI): domain Eukaryota; kingdom Metazoa; phylum Arthropoda; class Malacostraca; order Amphipoda; family Hyalellidae; genus Hyalella; species Hyalella azteca. The sequence goes on along the minus strand of NW_025938731.1, from coordinate 78,176 downwards.
TTACGGGGCCCTGCGCGACACTAGACCGAGCGCGATACTGGGCATTGAAAAATTATGGGCCCTTCGCGATATTGGGATATGCGTGACACTGGGTTCTGTACGATAGTTGATTTTGCTCGAAATATATATATAGTGGCCCATTGCGATATCTTGATACTATCGTGCGTGTAATACTGGATGGACGCGACGCTATACTGTCAGAGCGTCATCACCCATGATGTCATAAGTCTCTCTTACGTCACCTTCTGTGATGTCACTCTGTTGAATCTCATCTTACGTCACCTTATGTGATGTCTCACTCTATAAAATCACTTCAAGCTACCCACCAGTCTGTCATATGCAGGCATAGCTAGTCATAGAACAGGAGTCTTAGCTGCAGTCATCCGTAGCTAACCCTAGACGCGTCCACTACGTCTATCCTATCGACTTAGGCACTCTTTATCAACTCGCAGTGTCGTAAACTCCAACTCATCTACTATATTGTATAAATCCTCATCGGGCCTTATCATGTAATCCTATCTAGTGTTTAATAATTAATAATAATCAAGTACGCTTCTCATCATTCATCCCTGCCTTAATAATTATTCGGACAATAAATAAGAACTCTGGAACCCTCAGGAAAGAAAAATATTATTAGATGAAGTGAACTGATTAAATTTATCAAATTTTATTATCAGGTTTTCAGTGAACCGACGACCTGACAATACTATGCCAGGTGCACAATACCGAGTCCTGAGCAATACCTGGTGCGATACCCATGCAGTCGGCTGTAATGCTAGTCGGCTGTAATGCTGTGCTACTGCTACTGCTGGGTCAAATGGGGTTGGTCAGAAATGATCGAGGTAGCTCACGAAATATTAATGATTGTGAATATTGTGAAATAAAAATTATGGCTAAAAAGTGCCAAATGATGAAGTCTGTTCTTTGTTATTTCACATGAGTAGATGTTTTTGATTAACATGATTTCTAGCAGTGTGTATAAATTTGCTGATAATCTATTTCTTTTTGCTCGCAAGTATGTATACCTTTCTTTCCTCAGAATTGCCTCTTTACTTCAAACTCACTTCGTCTCGTCTCCTTACTGGCGGTGTCCAGGTATCCAAATGGTATCCAGTAAGTTTACACGGAATTTTTAAATCAAATCCTTCCCAATGAGAACATCTGATCATTAGATACAGCAAACCTTGAAAGGCTGCAAAAGTTATGTTTGTTAACACCTGTTTAATATTTAGGATAGATTATAATTAATACACTATCAGGACATTTGCCAGATAGTCGGTCTGTAACTGACCGAGTCAGCCATCAGGAGGGTGAATTGAGCATCCTCCGGACCCAGGACGATGTATGTATCCTACTGACGGTGGACGATGTAAGTGCATTTGAGGAATCTATCGGCAAAAATTCCGACAATAAAACTCTAATTTCCGTCGAACGAAGAAATAATTTATATTTTTTCATCAATAACTGGCACTGGCCATCGACAGTTTGTCAATGCGCCATCGTATAGAAACAAGGACACAATGGTTTAACTGTAACTGTAATGGTAACTGTAACGGAACACCGAGAAAAATGAAATGAAAAAGTGTTTTTGAAAACGAGATGCTCTTCATGACGTATCAACATTGCACTGATTTTATAGCCTGGTTTTCCTTCGTGATACGCGGGAACAAAGAGATCAAGTCTCGATAAAACTCGCTCCTATTCTCACGTCATCTTCTTATGTACCCCTACAGAAAATAGCAGCAGCAGAAGCGGCGATGTAGCAGCGAAGATCTAGTATCTAGCTGTAAGACGATAATAATCTTGAAAATAAGACAATATGTTTACTGTCGCAATGTAAATTTCTGACCTAAGAGTCGGAACGAAGGTACGAGCCTGACTACGGAAACAATCTCCGAATACAACAGCGAGTGTATACATCCGCACTTTACGGCGCGTCTGAGACAACGTACGTCGCTGTTATCAAATGCGAATTTTTATCAGTCACCAAGGAAAATATCATCAAAAAACAGAAAAAATCTTTGCAAACAGCAGCGAGCATTTCTGCGATTAACAGACGAATTATCTTACCAACAGCCGCAAAAATATCAGCAAAGAACAGCGAGTTTCGTTGCAAACAGCAGTTAACATCTACATATGCAAACAACAGCGTACATCAAAACAAATAACAGCTAGTAATAGCCTTTAGTTTTACAGCTGACGTATGTTTTGTTTTGCCTAAAATGTCAAAGTGTACAAAGTGGGGGCTAACCTTTTGCGTCGGTGCGAAACATGTGTTTTCATTTTCTCCATTACTAATTACATTTTCACTACAGTCTATTGTATTTTGATTACTGAGACCAAGACGATTCGTTTGCCACCATTTGCACAATAAAGCTCGCAAAACTCGATGTGTTATGATGTTTTAAAGGGGTTGAGCTAACCTTTTGCGTCGGGCTGTATGCAAACAACAGCGTACATCAAAACAAATAACAGCTAGTATTTTTGTTAACACCGTCGAACATCTCTGCAAGCGGCCGCGAACATCTCAACAGAGACAGTAAGAATTTCTGCGCACAAAAACTAATATTAAACAAAACAGCAAACGTCTTTGTAAACAATACCGAGTATATCTCAATAATACCGAGGGCAGGGTGGCCCAGTGGTAACAGTTCAGAGTACCAGGATTGGCGCAGAGAGGCGCGGGTTCGATCCCAGCTCTGTGCGCCAGTTTCTGGTCAGAATCGGCGAGGAGGCCAAGCGGTTAAGCAAAGCAGAATTGTAACAGTGAGTTGCGTGTTCGATACCGCAAAATGCAGTGAATGTTCTGCCATGTTAAGAATCGGCGACAGGCCTACGGCCTAATAAACGCTGAAACCGCTATTATTATTATTATTATCTAACGTAAAACAACAACGGCTATCTCAATGAAATTGAGTACATATTCAAGCAGTAAACATCTCTGCAAACAACAGAGGACATCTCGACAAAATATATATATTTCGACAAATACCAGCCAAAATTCTTACAAACGACGAACATTTCCATAAACAATAGTTAACTAACTTTTTGACATCGAACAGCGTACGAAATAACACCGATCATCTCAACAAACAACAGCGAACATTATTGATCTATTTTGCCAGCATACTGACAGACGTGTTAATCCAACAGTGGTCGCGTGGATTACATTTATCCACATATACAGTTAGGCGAGTACATATGTAAACCACGCCTACGAAAATAAATCGTAACGAAACCGAACGAAAAGGTGAGCAATTTGGTAGTATTTTGTAAGCGACCACTACACTACAGGGTTAAATGAGAGTTAAATTTCCTTTTTAATTTAGTCAATGACACAAAGTTTTCTCCTCAATTTGTCGTCTAAAGAAAATGAAAATCTATGAGAGACTATAACTGAATCATTGAATGTAAATACTTCGATCAAACCTTTGACAAACAAAAAATTTTATTTGAAATTACAAATTCCAAAAAATGCACTACATACACAACTAAATATTAAATAAATGCGGATCGTCGAGGGATATGATATAAAAATTTCATCTTACGTTCTTACCCGCGAAACACTTTAGAATCAAACCCATAACGCCATAAGGAAAACAATTTTTGAAAGCAAAATGAATTGTATCAAACGGAACTGAGAACTTCAATTACTTGTGTTATTTTCAAGCGTCGTCTTTTAATTTTTTGGCAATTGTAAAAGCACTTTTAGAACATATAAATTCAGCCTATGACTTATGTTGTACCAAGCTTTAGGGCCTGGACTGGGACTTTACATTTTGCAAGTTGATAGAGCCTTAGAACCACCAATGCTCTCACTTGATTCATTTTTTTTTCTCCCTATAGCTCCTTTTTTTGCCCAAGCTGAGCAGCCACAGACTCCACAGAGATTTCTTAATCAAAGTATAGCAAACATCTGTAAGTAGGCGATGACCACAACATTTTTATCCAATGTGATGGTCGGAAACCCGGCACAAGCCTTTGCTGTTCCCAGGTGGGCAAAAAATTTACCCCGTATGGTAGCTGAAATCTTACATGTGGAACAGAAGTCAGCTCCTTGAGTAAAAGAAAGCGAGGAAAAAACGCTAACAAGGCGGACTGGCATACCTCTGAGAGAGTTAGCCAGTCAGGTTGTTTAATGAGATAATACTCAAGGTGATAATTATTTACATAATAATTAAGCTTTGAATCACCAAAATTTGCCGGTTACTTTAGAGATCGCAATCCATACACGCGTTTTCGCCGTGAACGTAACTGACTTTTTTCGCAGAAACGGATGAAAATTTAGACAACGTTCTTGGACCCCGCGCTTGCGGAAATTTCCGGTCAATGATGATAGCAATTTTTAACCTCCAATATTTCGAGAATGCACCAAATTTTTTACCGTGCATGAATGCCTAGATGCCGGCTAGTAATTGAGTTTATTTTCCTATTTGGCGACATGGCTAAAAGCTGAATAAGTTTGTTCACGAGCATACGTGTATGAACGTGCATAAAAACTGGAGTCTTTATAGGTTTCGGTTTAAAAATATTAATAAAACCCTTATAAAAATCTTAAACGTAGCAAACATATCATACACATCTATAATTTGTTACTCGACTCGTCCCATATAACTCAGATTTCATGTAATAAATCTCACGAAAAACTTTTCGGTGCAGTAAGCTGATTGACAAACATATCTGATTTTAAAATTTTTCGACCATTCAAAGTGAAAATATACTTTATTCAATACTTTGTTGAGCAAATTGGTTAAATATTTCAAATATGGTGAAGCGTGAAATATGTACTATGGACTGTAAAAGTTCGCTTCAAAATGATACTTGTAATCGTGAAATTTATTTCCAACTTTAAATTTCAGGTCGATGTTTAATTCCGCACTCGATAATCGCAAAACATATCGTCACAATAAGATTTTATTTTTATTTTGTACTATATAAAATCAGCATTTGATATATTCTAAACATTGAGTTAGTATTCCTGCTATACTTCGGGTTCAATCAAATCAGGAAGGCGTTGCCAGGGTGCATGAGGGCGAGCCACAGCTTCTCATACCAAATAACTATTTTCAGTAATTGGCGGCCTGAACAACAACCGTAGTGGCGGCCAGGGGCCATGCTATCAAACTCGCCATGTGAAATTAAGTACTTATACGCTCTATTTTCTTGTCTGTGATTGACGGATTTTGCTTGAAAGGCCGTCAATGATTGGCTGATGAACTTACGATCTCTTAACTTTTTTTGAAAGTATAGGCCCTGAACGACATTTACTACCGCCATTTACCGTACTATTAGCCTTGCATACAGGCGGTGCTGGGAAAGAATCAACTAACCTTCTACACAGGGACAGTATAATTAGTCGCAGTAAGCATTTGACAGTTGTAATGGACGATACCAGTGTCCTCGTGTAAAAACATGCACATACAATTTATTATGCTTGACTCGCATCAGGTATTTATACTGAATCAAGAAAAAATATATATGAGATCCTGCCGGGGGTTATGACGGAAATCTGTTACCTTTTTCATTCAGCAGAGTGGCATGTCGACATTTGGCTGGCGTCACAATAATCCTGGAATTTGGTCTGAAATAGACTTCATGCTATATGAAAATCGATCAATGCGCCAGTCGTTGTAGATTCAAACTATTTCTCGTGCCTTGACTTGTAGAATAACGTGTCATTGAACTTAAATGCAATTGTAACTTTTTAACCGATAGTTCTTCGTCGATGTCGTGCACTCGCTATGCCACACACGTGGCGGAAGTCTAGAAAATGGACTATATAGGCTGGGATTAAGCCAGGTTATATATTTACACTATGATCGCTTGTAAACAGAACGGATCGTAGTATTAATTTGAAGCCAATAATCTATTTATACCAATAGTGAATCCGCAATTTCTGAAAGTACATCTTTACACACGATCATTCTGATGATGTACATCTTTACTTGCGATGCTACTTCCCGGATGAAGTCATGAAAATAGAGTAAGAAATAGGGTATCATGGGTATGATTGAACCACAACGCAAACCATGAATCACAAATCTAGCCATGTCGATACTTAATCAAGAGTGAACCAAGTACAGTAAAGTCTTAAAGAAACGTTCGATTGACCACTGATTGAATTCGCTTTTATGGGGCGATTAGAAATGATGCATGAGTAATAGGGAGCTTCATTAAAAAATTATCACAGTCAATGTGAATGAATTCAACAACATTGAATGTGACGCAGCATTGTGGCAGCTTCAGATAAAATGGGACGAGTCATGGCCTTTCTAAACATGCAGACTGCCCCTCATTAAATTCGTAATTACGACATCACTATATCACTATAACAAATTTGAACCAATTTAGTTGGACAATAAAATAATTGTCCCATAATTGTTTTAGTTGAACATTGCCGGAACGTGCAATTTATTGTCGCTTTGATTATCTGAAATCAGTTTGAAAATCAAATAAAAGAACATAAAAGTACTAGAATTGATAAAAGTGTGGTCCTTTGAAAGATTGGATAGTTATTCCAAACCACGTATATTCTATTATTATAAATTTTTGGTACTGCGGGAGCGAGTTTTTAAATTAACGTCAAAATTTACGGCAACTAGGTTAATGTTAAACTCTTGAACAGTCCAAATTTCAAACCAAGAACACGTGTGTTTTTAGCTTGCGTGCTGCTATATAGGTTGCCGCTCCAATAAAGATTCTACAGTATAAATCGATCATTACACCTAGACTTTTATGAGACGACCAAGTTGACTAATTGCGCCACACGAAGCTGGCCTTTCAGAAGACTCCATCCTGAGCCACGGCGAGGTTGTGGCGACGAGAGAGCTTCCTGTTAAGCAAGAGTGCCTACGTACGTGTTCACCACTGAAAATAAAAATATAACTCAGTACTCACAGCAGTGAGTGACAGAGACCGCATTTTCTCGTCGACGAAAACCTGAGGTCACGGACAGACGGACGGACAGACAGACAGACGGACATGGCGAGCACAATAGTGCATTTTTTCCATAAATGAGAAAATGCGCTAAAAATATTGCCGTTGATCAGAAACTCTTTTTTAATTGTCTTGTCGCTTGCCCTCACTGCAAGTTGACTGGAACTGAAATGTTTATCAATAGTACGAATTTTTCGATAAACTAACTAGCATTTGATGCGTCTACATAAATTCTTTTACCTCACGACTATAAAATTCGGTCCTAGCATACGTTTTTATCTGTCATCGCGAGTAAAAACATCTATTAAACGATGCAGCTACCAAAATATTTCATGAACAAGTTCCTGCTTTTAATAATCGTGCTGGACTGCGCCGCGAGTGCTAAAATGTCGGGACACTTCTACAAGGTGAGTGATGACCTATGCAAAGTGTTCAAATTTACCTTAATGTATAAATTTAATGTATAATCTAATGTATAAATTCTGCAAGTGTACTATACTGTAAGTCAAGAAAATGAATGTGTTTTGAGTGTGTAAAACAAATTTCGTAATTTCATAGATTTGGAAATGCACCATGATGGCTCTTGCAGATAGACAGGACCTCGCTTAGGTGTCTCTGCACTCATTACAAGTTTGAACAAATTAACCTAATTTACGTTTATAAAATATTAAGTTAGTAGGAGAGCTGAGTAAGACGATAACTATGAATAATATCTTCCGATTGAGAATTCATCAACTGTGTGAGTGAAGAATTGATGACCTCGGTGGTATGGGCATTTTAATGGAATTCAATCAAGAGGCGTCCATCAAATTCAATCAAGCTCCAATAACATCCGATACCGTCATGGCCCTGTGAGCGCCAGTGCTGAGCATCACTCAGAGGAATGAGAGGGACTTTATTGGGGTTCCTCTTCTTTCAAGTACTATAACGCCAAATGAGCTTATAAAGTTTTTAGAGTTCCTCCTGTTCACAGTACGAACGCTAAATGTGCTTCAAAATTTTTTACAGTTCATTTTCTTTGAAGTACTAAAACGCTTACTGTGAACCTGAAGTCATTAAAGTTCTTCTTTTTTAAAGTACCAACATTAACTGTGCTTGTGAATTTTTTTCGAGGTCCTCGTCTTTAAAGTACTAACGCCAACTGTACTTATAAATTTTTTAAAGTTATCATAACATAGCGCAGCATCTTCGATCGACGTTGAAAAAAATAGGCATGCTTAGGCCGGTAGCCGATTTATGTACTTATCGTGACCTGTTCACAGATCTAAAAACTGGCCTTTTTATAAGGTACTTTCAACTGACGTTTGTTTACATTATCACTGGAACTATCTCCATAGGGTGCTAGAAATTTCAAGCCTGAACATATATTTCTCCATTACTTTATCTAATCTGTTCTTGAAGGCGTTCATACTCGGAGCGTCAACGATGCTATCAGGGAGGCTGTTCCACATGTCGCTGACTCGAAGCGAGAAGAAATGTTGTCGCATGGATGAGTTACAACGCTGTTTTTCAGTTAATAGCTGTGGCTCCTGGTGTTGGTTCTTGTTTCAAATTCTAGTAATCCTTCTGGGACCTGATATAAACCACGAGGTCGTAGTTTTAAAGTTTGCAGGTTCTATTTTATGTCAAATACTTTGGTAGTACAATGATTTATTTGTAAGCTCTAAATTATCGAGTGCAACGTGTTTTCGTAACTAGTTTACCGCCATGTAGCTCTTCATTCGGATTGATATGGATTTTCACGCAGACAAATGAATAAATCTGGTGACGATGAGAAAATCGAAGTCAACTTTCGGGGTGCTAGAAGATTTGAGTGAAAAAAGTGTGTAACTTGCATACCGAAAGTAATATTGTACTTATTATTGTATTATTTTGTAATTAGTTATTAAGTATTTTTTCGCCCCCATTCGTACCGTATTGAGCGAACATATCACGTTCCTGAGGCCACACATATTTCATGCATGGGCACATTCCATGTGCTGTGCGTGACACGGAACATGAACTCCACTGCAGAAGTTCTATTAAATGCAAGACTGAGGTGCTGGAAGAGCCTCCAAGTTAATAACAGAATCTAACATGCTCAGTAAGAAAAGATTTAAACATACATATAAAGAAAAGGTCTACACATACTTGTTAAGAAAATGTTTCAACATATTTGCCAAGAAAATATCGAGAGAAGAAATATATATATTAGAAAGGAGATGGTTGTGGCTTCGTTCGACTTCTAAATCGATTAGCTTCATAAATGCCGTGATTTTCAAGTGCCTCCCAAAATGTAAACCAAAACCTGTATGTTGGGTCAAGGGACTTTTGAAAGCTTTAATTTGGTCCGCTTATTAAATCGAGTGGCGCGCATGGTTCAAGAATGTATCCTGACACACTTTTCTCTTGATCATCAAATAAGATTTAAAGTTAGGTGCCGAAAGTAAATACATAATGAAAATTGAACACAAACGAAGGTTACGATTGGGGGTTATTTTCCTAAAATTTTGCATTCAATTTCGAATTATTAAAGATTTAATCGAAAAATAAATGAAAAAATAAATGAAAAATAAATGAAAAATAAATGAAAAAATATATATATATACATATATGTCAAAGTTTATTTTGTTAGAAGCCTGGCTTCGCAATATATAGGGGCTGTTGGGGCGCGTATCCAGGATACTTATCGTGTCGGGATATTGTATATAGGGGCTGTTGGGGCGCGTATCCAGGATACTTATGGAGCCGCAATATGTAGGGCGCATTTCCTGGATACTTATCGTGTCGGATATTGCCTGAACCTCAAATTTTCACGTAGTGGGAGAATAGTAAAACGTTTCAAAACTGGCAGGGAACGACTTGGCCGAAAACGGAAATTGTATTTTTGAAAAATAATTCAAAATTCATATTATGAATTATTTTTTCATATTATATTATTTCATATTATTGTTCATAATCCATATTTTGAAAAGAGTGTCAAATGGTAGTTAAATGTGCCTGTAAAATGTGAGTCTGAACGAGATTTATTTAATTTATTAATTAAAAACGTTAAAGGGAATTACGTAATTAATTTAATTCAATGCATAATTGGAATACATCAGTTATTTTTTTATTAACGAAATTCAGATAATTAGTTTCTGATATTGCAGGAATTATCGAGACCGAGCACGGCTGTTCTATCTTGCTAGTCATCTGTAAAACAATTAGCAATGTAAAAAAAATTCCGTTCAACAGGTTCAAGGGAATGTTGTAGACTACGGATGCTCCATGTCAAACTCGACGACAGCAGAGGCCGGGCTCGACCTGAGCATAACTTGCGGGAGCCTCTGTCAGCGCTACGTCAACTGTCGCTTCTTCTGCTTCATCAAGAGTATGTAACATATTTCGTTATGTAATTTATTTCAAAAGGTTTTTGAGCTCAAGAACTGTTTCATAAATAAATTATGGAGCTTGTATAGGTTGTCATCATAGTGGCATTCAAAATGCTACCTGTAAAGTTAGTACTAGCTAGGTAACCAGGTGTGGCTCGGGTTGGGCAGAAAATTTTCATTATCTGCCTAAAGGAGCAGATTTCAGGAAGGGTTATGGGTAGCAAGCTAACCTATGCGGTTAACCCGGAGTTACAGGTTACCCTCATTGACTGGATACAGGAGTTGGACAAAATAAGGGATACACCTGACATTTTGATATCGTAGTTTTTGAACATGTATGGCATCTCCAGAATTGGTCCCTCTAGCAGTGGAAAAATATAATTTTCTCTGACTAGTCATCGTTTACCTTATTTCCAACCTCTTGCCGAGTTTACGTTTGGAGAGCATTCAATCCCCATTGCCTCATCCCAACCGTAAAACATGGTGGGGGATCTGTGATGATTTGGGGTGTTATTTCTTGGAAATCTGGCAAACCAATAACTTCTCTTCATTGAAGAGTCAACAGCCATGACTATTTAGTCAAATCAACAGCCGTGAATTCTGGATTACCAAGTTCATCCAATGGTTCAAGCATTGTTTCCGGGGGTTGCGGCCTTTTTTCAAATTGTTAGGGCCCGGGGGACCTTTTTGTTAAGTTTGGGCTTCCATTTGGTCACGCTATTCCCCGGCCTTAATTTTTTTGGGGTTTTTTTGTTGGTTTTTGGGGTGGCATTTCGGAGGTGGTTTCCGGCGGCCTTTTTTTTAAAAGGGGTTGGGGGGGTTTTAATTGAAGAATGGATGAAGAAGAACAATTTACAACTTGTTTGAATCAATACCTTGGTGAATTGGGGCTGTACTTGCCGCAGAAGGCGAACCTATACCATACTATAATTTCTTTTGTGGTTTTCTCAGGAGTTTCCCTTATTTTGTCTAACCCCTGTAGATGGTATGTGAATAAGATTGAATATTGGGTCTCAATTTTCAATGTGTAATTCGGTAGATATCCCGATAAAATATCATGTTAAACGTTAATTTAAACTTTCGAGATAAATATGAAAGGCATTTAAGAGACACGCAAGACTTTCTTGAGAGTCTTTCACAACTTTTGTTCTCTTTGTTTTTAAATTCTATGCTAATTTTCGATACATGTAAATGAATTCTATAAATATTTAACGAGTAACGTTCAATATTGATGATATCAATGGATTAGTAACTAAAATTAATACGCAAGCAGGAACCTATTAGGTGTGAAATATTCCGTTTGCTCGATACGTTTCCTTTGTTGTGGATCATATATCGGCTCTAAGCGTCGCAGAAAAAATAACTTTATTCTTCTTGTTTGATATGGCATTTAATTATAGATTGCGTCTTGAATCGTGCATGGCAGCAGACGGCGAGTAGACTCTGTCTTGTCTGTAGCATTCATCATCATTTCTTACAGGACATATTTTAAGTGCATTTTATGCTCTAGAAATCCAGTGGACGAGATTTACAGGAGTAATAAGGAGAAGTATGATGGCTCAGAGCGACCGAGCTGAAGCAGCGCTATTCGTCCGTCTTTTGTTTGTCCAGGTTCACGCTGGCAACGAGTAGGATGCGTCGCATTCGTCCTGACACTTTTTAATGATCAGCGTTGGGAGTGACTGCAATCTCATGTCGCGTGAATTTTGGGAAATAATTCAGGTATTTTATTAATATGCAGTGCTGAAAATCGTTCATATGGTTACTAGATTACCGCAGCAGTGACCTTCATGATCTCTTTGAGAGGCGGGTAAGCTTTTGGATCTTGTGATACGGTACGTGACCTAACGATGACCTTAGTTTAAAATTCTATTCTGTTGATTTTCACAATTTCCAACATGTGAAAATACTTAGGATAAATACTGTCATACATCCTCCGATCGATTGTAATTTTGTGGCGGGGTTTTTTTTGCTTTTTTTTTTAACCTTTTTTTTTTTTTTATTGGTTTTTTTGGGGGGCGTTGGGCCCCGGTTTTCCTTTTTGGTTGGGGTTTCGGGGTCCTTCGAGTAAAGCTCCTTGGAATTCCACGGTAATGGAAAATTTGAAACGAATAAACTTCACCTGAAGAGGAACCTTAGTTCGTGTAATCTGGGAGTTCTCGCTTGCCACGAATTGACGTGCAGAGGAATTTTTCAACTGCGGTATTGGGTTTCGTAACGCAAATGGTTATTCCTGCTTTTCGTATAATTATTTCGCAATGAATCATCCGTGAGTTTATGTATTTTGATTTAGGTGTGTCCGGTAAGAAGGGCTTCTTGTTGTACACCTGTTAGCATGTCATGTCTATATGGACTAGTGGTACTCTAGGCTAGCTAGAGTTGAGGCTTTTTAAAGATCCCAATAAAGCTATGTAGCTCTAGTTATTGAGAAATTTCTCCTTATCACTATCGCGCCCACAATGTTGACAGTCTATTTATGTTGGAAGCTCTCCCGCAACAGAGCGATTGAGGGCAACATAATTTGAGCAGCGCGTTGGGGGATAGAAACCCACAGTTAATTGTGAAACTTGTGGTCAAAATCGGCAAAGTGATTAGGTGGTTAAGAACCGGCGACTAGCCAACACGGCCTATCAAAGCCGTGCAGATCTATTTTCTGTTTATAATAAAAATTTCTTATTATGTTTACGATTGCACGTAGTGTATATTGTTATTCTTAGTTTGTCGTTTACAGTGCATGTGCTAAGATTTGTTTGGTATTTCTAATTTATTTCTTTACATGTGTTTTGTTAACAGGTACGGGTTTGTGCGGCATGTTCACAGCCTACGTCGCGGTGCGATGGCCGGGCCATCCTGCGTTTGCGTCCACCACAACGTACGACGCTTGCTACACGTCGTGGGGGGACCCCCGGGACATCGTGAAGACGAACTCCCCCTTCACTTACTCTTCGAATGAGATGGGATCATACCCGAAGTATGGCACCGATGGATACGCTTGTTTAACCACTCCTGCTTACTTCTCCACCCTTATGACTACCAACACCTTCTCGCAGATAGACCTGGAACAGACCACTCGAGTGCAGGCAGTGATCTTAGTCACCGCATGGATAGGTCTTATTCAAGACATGGACGTGATCCTCAGCAACACGAGTGACTACAACCTCGGCCAGAAAATAGGACGTGTTAATGGAATCGCGCCGGCGTGGTCGCCGTACACCATCGTCACCAACACCAGCACGGCGGGACGGTACCTCACGTTCTTCACGGCAATGTACGGTTTTCTTGGCTTTGCTGAAGTACAAGTCATTCCTCAGCCGTGAGCCACTCGTTGCATATTCAGTCAACATCGTTAGCTGGATATGATGTCTCTCAGCTTAGACATAGCTCAGATTTACTCATATGAAACCTGGAAATGAAATTCATTTTTTAGTCAGAAATAGTTTAAGCGAGGAAAGTTTGACTCGCAGTCTTCAATTCGACAGTTAAAACTCAATGTTGATCGTAAATGTTGGCTCAATACATAACAAAGCTCATGGAGCTAAGCTTGTAGGTTGACCTGTTTTCGTTCATCAACTCAAAAGAGGATCTCTTCAGTTCTCCCCCAATTAGGACGTCAAAATTGGGTCAAGAAAACTGCAATCCGTTTTTAATAATTGCCATGATGAGTATTATTCTTTGACGTAAAGAAATTTTACATTGACACATTTTGATGCCTGAATTTCAGGCTATTCTAGAACAAGAGAACATTAATGTGACACTTTGAGCTTTGTTTAGGTCAGTACACAGCNCAGTCACAGTGTGGAGTGTGCAATGTGATATCAGTCACAGTGTGGAGTGTGCAATGTGATATCAGTCACAGTGTGGAGTGTGCAATGTGATATCAGTCACAGTGTGGAGTGTGCAATGTGATATCAGTCACAGTGTGGAGTGTGCAATGTGATATCAGTCACAGTGTGGAGTGTGCAATGTGATATCAGTCACAGTGTGGAGTGTGCAATGTGATATCAGTCACAGTGTGGAGTGTGCAATATGATATCAGTCTTAGTGACCAAAACTATCGCAGTTGCAGTGAGCAATACGATCTCACTTAATATTTTCATCCAGTCTTATGAGCAATTTTTATTCAGTATGTCCAGTTCTTAGGGATGTCGTTATTTATTCGCTGTTACCATGAGTGATTTAAAACAAGTTACTAAAGGCGAATCGCACGGATGAAATTTGCGACAAATTTCATGGAAAGTGAATTCAATAGAAGATAGAACTTTAGAATCTATTTGTCTCCGTATTTAAATCTTTCAGTATTTCTGGCTTTATTCATGCACTCAATGCAAACAACTCTAGACACGACATTTTGCACACTTCTCCTGTATTTTAATACCAAACTTTGATGCATCTTATACCTCATGTCTCGCGAGTGGTGCGTGTAGGTGAGTGGTGCATGTAGGTGAATGGCATGTATAGGGGTATTTTGAGAACGTGTTTTTTTCAATAAGAGAATTTAGAACACTTCTTTTCAGCACAAGTCAACGCTTGCAACCGCATTTCAATCCGTATCAAAAGTGTGTATTAATGTTCGAGTTCGTCAATAAATCTTAAAAAATATACATTAAAAAATCTTCTCCATATCCCTTACACTTTATTAATTTTCAGAATTCCAAAGAATAATGGGGTTCTAAGAACTCTCAGATTTTTCTACAGTCCGTTGCCGTAGAGTTTGAAAGACAAATTTGATCAATTATGTTGTTTGTACGTCGCAAACTTCTCCACAATGCAGCGATGAAGGGAGTTTCAGACCAACTATGTACACAATCGCCACTGCACACAATCGTCACTGCACACAATAGCCACTGCACACAATGGCCACTGCACACAATCGCCACTGCACACAATTGCCACTGCACACAATTGCCACTGCACACAATCACCACTGCACACAATCGCCACTGCACACAATCGCCACTGCACACAATTGCCACTGCACACAATCGCCACTGTACACAATCGCCACTGCACACAATAGCCACTGCACACAATCGCCACTGCACACAATAGCCACTGCACACAATCGCCATAGCACACAATCGCCACTGCACACAATCGTCACGTGTTATCAACTTGTACCTGCAGCCGGGCATGTCCTCGGTGGTGAGGGAAGCTGTGTATCCGCTGTACTTGTTCTAGTCATCATTGCCAACAAAGTCTCAGTTTTTGAAGTGGAAGAAACAAGAACCAACACCAGGGGCCACGGCTATAAACTAAAAAACTGCGTTGTAACACATCAATGAGACAAAATTTTGTCAGGTCGTGATGTAATTAGTGACTATTACGTCACCTTCTGTGACGTCACTATTCGCGGGTCACTGCGTATATAAGCTCGGTGAGCCGACTGTCAGTCAGTCTTATAGGCAGTCATCGTAGAGCCTACAAACTCTAGCCGAGCTCACGTCGTCGTAGACTCCGGCACTCATACCAACACGCAGTGTCGTAATACTGCAAATTGCTGCAGTTTTACCAAAATTACTGCACATACTGTGCTTTGATTCCGTAACTTCTAGCTAGTGTATCCCGTGAACCTATCTTTAATACTTACGCTTAGATACACGTCATGTTATTATCCTTCCCTGGCCAATGAATATTTAAGATGTTATTCGGACAATTATAAACGAACCAAAACCCCTCAGGTTCTTCTTCAATCGATCACCAGATCCTCTAGATCTGACAGAGACAGACCCAGAGTTCTGACTGAGTTATCCCTACTTTTACAGTGCGGACTGAACGGGCGCGCATCCACGAAAAGTTCGCTCCAAATCATACTTATAATCGGGAAATTTATTTTCAACTTTAAATTTCAGTTCGATGTTTAATTCGGCACGCGATAATCGCGAAATATATCGTGTTATATAAAATATATTTTGTAGTGTATAAAATCGCAATATTTTGTGTTTTATAAAATATATTTTGTAGTATATAAAATCAGCATCTGATATATTCTAAACATATAGTCAGTATTCCTACTTCGGGTTCAATCAAAACAGGAAGGCGTTGCCTGGATAAAGGCAAGCCAAACTTCTCGCACCAAATAACTATCGGTGTGTGATCAAAGGCTGCTTGTACGCGAGGACCGTATAGGGGCGGTCAGAACAAAACATTTACAACCGCCAATTACTGTACTACTGGCCTAGCGTATAGGCGGTGCTGAGGAAAAACAAACTATAAGCCTCTACACAAGGACATTGGAGTGATAATTAGTCGCAGTAAGCATTTGACAGTTGTACTGGCCGTTACTACTGTCCCAGTGTACAAACACCTGCGCTGTATTATGCAGGACTCGCATCAGGTAACATGATTTAAACATGATTTAAACTGCCACAAGTAAAAAATCTTGTCATTGTTTATCACAGAAATCTGCTGTTACCGATAAACGCATAGATAGGATGGAGCCTCCAGCACATAAGAAAATATAACATTTTTTAACCAGCAGAGATGCTGAATAAAAAATGTTATATTTTCTTATGTGCTGGAGACTCCATCCTATCTATGCGTTTATCAGTAATAGAGGCATGTCGACATTTGGCTTCCATCATTATCATCCAGGAATATGGTCTGAAACAGACTTCATGCTATGAAAATCGATGAATGCGCCAGTCGTTGTAGATTCAAACTATTTCTCTTGCCTTAACCTGAAGAAATGTCCTGCCGTTGAACTTTAATGCAATTATAACTTTTTAACCAATAGTTCCTCGTCGATGTCGTGTACTCGCTATGCTACATATTCGCTAAGCCACTATAGGCGGCGATTATTATATATTATTTATTTCATTATTTTTGATTATTTGCCAGGTTATATAATTACTGTCGCTTGTATACAGAACGGATCGTAGTATCGATCTGAAGCCTATAATCTATTTAATACCAATAGTGAATCCGCGATTTCTGAAGGCCTCTAATGATGCACATCCCTACCTACGATGCAACTTCCCGGAAGCCATGAAAATAAGGTAAAAATGGGGTGTGATTGAACCACAACGCAAACCATGAATCACAAATCTGGGCATGTCGATACTTAATCAAGAGTGAACCAAGTACAGTAAAGTCTTGAAGAAACTTTCGATCGACCGCTGATTGAATTCGCTTTATATGGGGCGATTAGCAATGATCCATGAGATGGAGGGAACTTCATTTAAAAATAATCACATTCAATGTGATTGAATTCAATCAAATTGAATGTGACTGAGCAATTGCAGCAGCTTCTGCTAAAATGGGAAGAGTCATGATCTTTCTGAAATTGCAGACTGCCCCTCATCAAATTCGTTATCTCGACATCAATAAAACAAATTGGAACCAATTATGCTGGACAATGAAATAATTGTCCTAGAACTTTTTCAGTTGGACAATGCTGGAACGCGTCATTTATTGTCGCTTTGTTTATCTGAAATCAGTTTAAAAATGAAATAAAAGAACATAAATGTACTAGAATTGATGGAAGTGTGGTTCTTTGAAAGATTGGATAGTCATTCAGAACGTTATTCTATTATTATAAATTTTTGGTGCTGCGGGAGCAAGCTTTTAAATTAACATCAAAAGTTACAGCAACTATAGGTTGATGTTAAAGTCTGGCAGAGTCTAAACTTCAAATCAAAAACACGTGTGTTTGTAGCTTTTGTAGCTTGCGTGTTACAATATAGGTTGGCTCTCCAATTTAAACATACTTTAGTGAAAATCAAAGTCTAGGGCCACATTTTTAACTTATAATCTGTTTCACAACTACTTTTGTACTCCCGAGTTGAAACTAATCAAAACACCTAAACTCGAGAAAGTTAATATCAACGCGACGGTATAACCGCGGTCATTACACCTAGACTTTTATGAGCCGACCAAGTTCACACTAATTGAAGCACAAAACAAAGCTGGCCTCCCAGAAGGCTCCATGCTGTACAACGACGAGGTTGTAGACAACGTGAGAGCTTCGTGTCAAGCAAGCGCTGCTGCACGTGCGCCACAGTAAATAAAAATATTACTGTTGCCCAGAAACGCTTCATTAATTAATTGTCATGTCGCTTTTCCTCACTACAAACTGACTGAAAGTGAAATAATTATTAATACTTACGAATTTTTTTCGATAAACTAACGAGTATTTGATCCGTCAACATAAACTCTCATAGCTCACGGCTGAAAAATTCGATCCTAGGATATACGTTGCCATCTGTTATCGTGAATAAAAACGTCTATTAATAGCAATGCAGCTATCAAAATATTTCATGAACAAGTTTCTACTTTTAATAATCGTGCTGGACTGCGCCACAAGTGCTAAAACGTCGGGACACTTCTACAAGGTGAGTGATGACCTATGCTAAAGCGTGTTTAAATTTACCTTCAAGTAAAGTTTAATGTACAATCTAATGTATAAATTCTGTAAGTGTACTCTACTGTAAGTCAAGAAAAGGAATGTGTTTTAAGTATGTGAGACAAATTTCGTATTTTCATTGATTTGGAAATGCACCATGATGGCTTATGCACATATATAGGCAGGACCTCGCTTAGGAGTCTCTGCGCTCATTACAATTTTGAATTAATAACCTAATTTTCGTTCATAAGAATATTAAGGTGGTATGAGGGCTGGGGAAGACTATAAATAAGAATAATATCTTCCGATTGAATTTTTATCACCTGAGTGAGTGAAGAATGGATGACCTCGGAGGTTAGGCCTTTTTAATTAAATTCCATCTAGAGGCGTTCTAACTCCATCAACAGCCATGCATCGTCACGGCCCTGTGAGCGCCAGTGCTGAGCATCACTAAGAGAAATGAGAGGGACTTTGTTTAAAAAACGGGATACATTTTGCATTTGTGTGGCTCATGCCGCCCCAATTTGACCCAGAAAAAATAGCGCATCACAGCCACGTCCACACACTGCTCATGGATAAGAAAGTGAACATGGGCAAAAGGTCCATTGCGGGTCATGGGCCCATAGCGGGTTTCCCGCTAAGTATGGCAGATATTGGTCCGTGCGCTCTACCGCCGGTCGACAGCGGTAAAAGTTACTTGCAAATATTTGTTTTAACCCAGATAAAAGTTTTTTGCTGCTTAATAAAACTGTTCTCGATTACTATATATGATGCTTTTGAAAGTACTGTGAATCATATTTTAAAAGTATAATTTGTAGGGATCATTTTGAGTTCAAATTTAGACTATTGGCTTTTGAAATAAAATGTCGACACTATAAATTTAAATGATACCTAGTGGGGCAACGGGCCAATGCGTGTCACGGGGCAAAGCGCCCATAGTGAGCTCAATATCCATTTGTGAAGTCTTGTGTTATACATCATTAGATTTATCTCAATGTGCTCTTCAAAACTATGACTCGCATTTTGAATTACAAATTAAACTTCATATTGTATGATTTTTTATTCGTCACCTCAACGCAACAGGTTTTAGTTTCTAATTATGCGTTTTTATGACCCTCTATCTTTCTTTCACCCTTACAACATTAAGCGCAACTATTAAAGGAAGACAATATAGCCAACTATTCTTAAACTAAACTTTAGAATGTATAGGAGGAACTTGGGAATGAAAATTTACCAAGTGTTAAAATTGCCAAGTAAACGTTGCGTTGGCAAAAAGACGGCAAGATAAGCAACATGGAGTTATTTGTGTAGGAAGATCCGAAAAATCCATCCCTGAAGATGCGGAAGTGAGGAAGTAGCAATAGCAACGCGCATTAAAGGTATGCAAAAATAATGTTTGGACTGACATGTATACAAATGTGTGGAGAATTGCAATCAGTGTTGCAGAGCGACAAAATAAAAATCGCCTGTTTACCGAGCAAAAAAAAAATGGCTGGCAAGGATTGGCTGAAAAATTTATGGAGCTGCACAATTTAATATGAGTATTCGCATTCCTTAACCAACAAGTTTGGCACGAGTTGTTGACTCTTACCTTGCCAAAAATTGATTTCAGCCAACACCAATGAGCCAAAAGTTGATGAGTTTTTATGGTGTTTGCTGAAATCACGAGTAAGTACGAATTTCCTGTACTTAATTCTGGATTATGGATGAAACTGGGACGAATTTTTTTCTGGTCAGGTAAATATATTTTTTCTAATCAAGGATGCATTTTTCATGTCAAGGATGAATTTTTTATGTCGGAGATATATTTTTCAAGTCAAGGATAAGTATTTTCATGTCAATGAAATATTTTTTTACGTCAGTGATAGATTTTTTAAGCCAGGAATATATTGTTTTAAAGTTAATGATATGATTTTTAAAGTTGTTAATAAATAAATGAATGTAATATTTTATTACATTGTTCATATTTTAAACTGGAAAGTATTGTTTTATCATATTTAAAACAAAAAACTATGCAATTGGGGTATAGGTACCAGGGGTGGGTGCCGTGCCTCAAGCCCATTTTGACACTTTTTACAAAATAGTGTTTCATTAAAAATTGAATCACTCCATAGACTTCTAATTCACATCATGCATTCCTTATTAGTTGTTACTTTAAACAAAACAAAGAACTACCTCGTATCAATTGAAACTTCATCGAAAATATAGTTAAAAAAGGGGTGGGCCTGCTGCCCCATGTTACCCTACTGAAAGTTTAACAATTCGACCTATTATTTTTTATGAGTGGCAGGACAGAACAGCCTAAATAGGAAACGAAAAAGGAGTAAAATTTCTATTCAGGGTGTGATAGTGAATGCAGCGGACCAACGTGTAAGGCTTACCTGAATATATATGAGAGACAGACCAGGGGCCATACTTTCAAAACAAGTTTAGAGATCAAAAGATCATTAGCCAATCGTCGACGGCATTTCAAGCAAAATCCACCAATCATAGACAAGAAAATAGAGCGTAAGTACTTACGTTCACTTGGCGAATTTTGAAAGTATGGCCCCTGCGGGCTGTCGAAATTGTCCCTAAAAGCGACATTTCGGCTCCATTGCGACAGCTTCGCTATCTGACGATCAAGGGAAGCCTGCCGAAGACCACCACTGCCCTGGATGTAATGGACTATCATGACTCCTGCCCTCCGGAACGTAGCCTTCAACACTTCTGGAAAATCATATAGGCAGCCGAAAGCCACCAGACAGAACGAATCAATTGAATTAGACCAATCAGCCGTCAGGAGAAACAGCCGGCGATCGAATGGCCTAGCAACGTCCGCCGCACCGCGAAAAAATTCTACACCACTCGGACGTAGCGCGCCGGAGCCTTGCAGCGAATGTGATATCCGCCACCAAGCCGTCCGTATCTAGGCAGTGCGTCGAACCAGCCCTCGGTATAGACATCGTGCACATTGACCAACTATAGACATCGTGCACATTGACCAACTATAGACATCGTGCACATTGACCAACTATAGACATCGTGCACATTGAGCAGCTCCACATCATGCACATTAGCATGCTAAACATCTTGCAAATTAGCATCCTATACATCATGTAATAGAAAATTATCGTGTTGGGGAAGTTCGGCTCACTATTGCAGATCATTCATATACTATCGACGCACTAGAAAATGAATACGCCTGGAAATATTCGTTTCATTAGGATGCGTTCAGTAAACCTATAAACACATTCAGTAGGACTTTACATATGTCCAAATAGTGAGCTACTTTCTAGAATATAACTACTGCGCTTTTTTTCTAAGAGGTCTAATCGGGTTAGGATGGCCCATACAAGGGCAATAAGTACTTCGCTATTTGGACAAAGTCTCGATAATTTCCCCGAATGTATTGTTTTTAGCGCATTTTCTCATTTATGGAGAAAAGGCGCTATTGTGCTCGTCATGTCCAGCCGTCTGTCCGTCCGTGACTTCACGGACGGGCAGACGAGAAAATGCGCTCTCTGTCACTCACTGTAGTGAGTACTGATCTAATTTTTTTTATATCAATCCTCGTGCTTTTTCGCTGCATTAAAGAGCTGGCAGCACTTAATTTGAAGTTTCGTTCCATTGATTTCTCAAATCCATTCCGTTGCCGCTGAACTTATTTGAATATTGCATAGGGTCGATGTCGTTCAATTGGCAGCCTAGTCGGCTCTGAAAAGTTTTCAGGGTTCCACTTCTTTGAAGTACTATAAAGCCAAGTGAGCATATAAAGTTTTTAAAGTTCCCCCTGTTAAGAATACGAACAGTAAATGTGCTTCAAAATTTTTTTGAATTTATTTTCTTTGAAGTACTAAAAGGCTAACTGTGAACCTAACGTCGTTAGAGTTCTTCTTTAAAGTACTAACGCCATTTGTGCTTATAAATTTTTTAAAGTTATTATAACATAGCGTAGCATCTTTGATCGGCTTTCAAAAAACAGGCCTGTTAAATCCTGTCGCCGATTCTTGTAGTACTTTTCGTGCCTTGTTCACAAATCTGGCGTTTTGACAAGATCTTTTCAACTGACGTTGGTTTACATCATCACTGGACTTTTACTAGTTCCGTAGGGTGCTAGGCATTTCAAGACTGAACAAATACATTTGCATGGCACTGTCTAATTTATTCTTGAACGCGTTCAGACTCTCAGGGTCAACGATGCTATCAGGGAGGCTGTTCCACATGTCGGTGACTCGAAGCGAGAAGAAATGTTGTCGCGTCGATGAGTTGCACTGCAGTTTTTTAGAGCATTTTCTCATTTATGGAAAATATGCACTATTGTGCTCGCCATGTCCGTCTGTCTGTCTGTCCGACCGTCTATCCGTCCGTAACCTCAAGTCTTCGTCGACGAGAAAATGCGCTCTCTGTCACTCACTGCAGTGAGTGCTGAGTTATTTTTTTCAGTTTATAGCCGTGGCCCCTGGTGTTGGTTCTTGTTTCAAATTCTAGTAATCCTTCTGGGACATTGAATAAACAATGTGGTTGTAATATTAGAGTTTGTAAGCAATATTTTATGTCAAATACTTTGGTAGTACAATGATTTATTTATGAGCTCTAATTTTTCGAGTGCAAAGCGTTTTCGTAGCTAGTTTACCGCCAGTAGCTTTTTTTTCGAATCGAAATAGATTTGCACGCTAACAAATTTATAAATCTGATGATAAATTTGATGATCAACACTCGGGGTGCTAGAAGATTTGAGTGAAAAAATTTGTAATTTGCATACCGAAAGTAATATTGTACTTATTGTATATTATTTTGTAATTAGTTATTTAGTATTTTTTCACCCCCATTTGCACCGTATTGAGCGAGCATATCACGTTCCTGAGGCCACATATTTCATGCATGGGCACATTCCATATGCGGTGCGTGACACGGAGCATGAACTTCACTGCAAAAGTTCTATTAAATG
Source organism: Hyalella azteca (assembly GCF_000764305.2). Classification (NCBI taxonomy): domain Eukaryota; kingdom Metazoa; phylum Arthropoda; class Malacostraca; order Amphipoda; family Hyalellidae; genus Hyalella; species Hyalella azteca. The sequence continues at coordinate 54,616 of NW_025938731.1, read as the reverse complement.
CAAGACTGAGGTGGTGGAGGAACCTCCAAGTTAGAATCTAACATGCTTGTTTAAGAAAAATTTAAACATACATATGAAGAATAGGCCTACAAATGTTTAAACATGTTTGTTACATAAGAGAATAGAGAGACGAAATATGTATGTTAGTGTTAGGGAATATTATAAATTTATTCATATTTTTTAGCTACAATTGTTTTATTATCATTTAGACTTTTCCGTTCCGTAATTTAGGTTATGTATATTCATATGTACATATATTCATTAGGTTATGGTTCATTCATGTTTTAGTTACGCGCTGGTAAGGACTACATGCAGAAGCACAGCACAATTGTACAGACGTGTTTTACAAAGTATATTGTGAATGCGTATACATATCTGAATCTATATGAAAATGAATTACACGAGTGACAGAGGTAGTCCCCCACCATTAGAAAAGAGATGGTTGCGGTCTTGTTCGTCTCCTATATCGACTAGGTCCATAAATGCGGTGATTTTCACGTGCCTCCTAAAGTATAAACCAAAACCTGTATGTTGAGTCAAGGGAATTTTGAAAGCATTAATTTGGTCCGCTTATTAAATCGAGTGGCGTTCATGATTCGAGAATGTATCATGACACACTTTCCTCTTTAGTCATCAAATAAGTTTTAAAGTTTAGTGCCGTATGTGAACATATAATGTTATTGGAACACAAACGAAGGTTACGACTGGGGTAAGTTCCCAAAAATTTTGCATTTGGAATTCGAATTATGAGCGAATTAATCAAAAATATTAAATGAAAAATTATATATCTGGTAAAGTTTATTGCGTTATAAGCCTGGCGCCGCAATATATAAGGGCTGTTGGGGCGCGTATCCAGGATACATATGGCGCCGCAATATATAAGGGCTGTTGGGGCTCGTATCCAGGATACTTATGGTGCCGCAATATATAGGGGCTGTTGGGGCGCGTATCCAGGATACTTATGGCGCCGCAATATTTAGGGCGCGCATTTCCTGGTTACTTATCGCATCGGATATTGCCTGGACCTGAAATTTTATACTTAGTAGGAGAATAGTAAAGCGTTTCAAAACTGTCAGCAAAAGAGTGGGCCAAAAACGGAAATTTGATTTTCAAGTAATAATTCATAACGTTGAGTTATGGGATATATAAAAACTTATTTGTATCTTGAAACGGATGTCAAATGGTAGTTAAATGTACTTGTAAATGTGAGTCTGAATGGGATTTCTTATATTTATTAATTAAAGACGTTGAAAAGGATTAATTAATTAATTAATTGAATTTAATGCGTAATTGGAATACATCAGTCATTTTCTTATTAAAAAAATTTAAGATAATTAATTTCTGAAATTGCAGGAATTATCGAATCCGAGCAAGGCCGCCACATCTTGATAGTCATTATTAAAATAATTAGTAGAGTAAAATAATTTCCGTTCAACAGGTTCAAGGGAAGGTCGTAGACAACGGATGCTTCCTGTCAAACTCTCCGACAGCCGCGACCAGCCTCGGCCTGACCTCAACTTGCGGGAGCCTCTGTCAGCGCAACGTCAACTGTCGCTTCTTCTGCTTCGTCAAAAGTATGTAACATATTTCCTTATGTAATTTACTCCAAAATATTTCGAGCTGAAAAAGTGTTTCAAAAATAAATTCTGGACCTTGAATAGGTTGTTATTGAAGTAGCATTCAAAATGTCTCCTGTAGTGTTAGGACTAGTTAAACCGATGTGGCTTTTTAGGAAGGTTTATGTGTAGTAAGTTAGTCTTTTGCGGTTAGCCTGGAGTTGCAGGTTACTCTGACGTTGCTTGGATACAGGGCTTGGACAAAATAAGGGAAACACCTGACATTTTGATATCGTAATTTTTGACCATTTATGGCACTTCCAGAATTGGTCCCTCGAACAGTGGAAAGATGTGATTTTCTTTGACAAATCATCGTCTACCCTATTTTCAATCTCTGACCGAGTTTACGTTTGGAGACAGCCAAGAGTCATTTAATCCCGACTGCCTCCTCCCAACCGTAAAACATGGCGGGGGATCTGAGATGATCTGGGGTGCTATTTCTTAGAATTCTGCCGGACAAATGATTTCTTTTTATGGAAGAATCAACAGCCGTGACTATTTAGGAATTTTGGAGGACCAAGTTCATTCAATGGTTCAAGCACTCTTTCTGAACGGGAACGCCACTTGATACGACACAAGATGATAATCCCGATCCATACAGCTGGAATGGTTAAAAATGGCAATAGGAACATTCCAATGAAGTTGAGCATCTCATTTGGCCACCACAGACCTGAACACTTCCGAGCATTTATGGTCGATTTTAAATCGACCATAAAAAACTTTAAAAAGTCGGAAGGCGTTTTAACTGGAGAATGGGTTAAAATTCCTATGGAAACATTCACAATATGTATAAATCAATACCTTGTAGAATTGAGGCTGTAATTGCAGGAAAAGGTTGGCCAACACCATCCTAAAATATATTTTGTGGATTTCTCAGGTGTTTCCCGTATTTTGTCTAACTCTCTAACCCCTGTAGATGTTATGTGGATATGATTGAGTATTGGGTCAGAATTTGCAATACATAAATCGGCAGGTATCCCGATCAAATATTATGTTAATCGTGAATCTAAACTTTCAAGATATATATGAAAGACATTTAACAGACGCGCCAGATTTTCTTGAGTGTTTTTCACAACTTTTCTTTTCTTTGTTTTTAAAATTCTATCCTAATTTGCGATACATGCATAGTTACTTACAAATGTGCTTTGTATAACCCTGTTGGAACGAGTTTCTTCAGCAGCTAGCTGTCTGCCAACCAGGTGGTATAAGGTTGCAAGGCGCCACTATACTAAACTTGAGCACGCAACGTACGTTAATCGACTTGACGAATATAAGCTTTCGGTTCCACAGTCCACAAAACGATCTTAATGTATTGGTTGGTGAATTAGAGATTTTCACCTCGAGTATAAGAACACGAGCAACTGAAATAGCGCGCTCGTTTCAATATAACCCATGTTAAAAATTTCAGCAAAAAAATGCCAGCAGAAATCTTAAAGCTCGACGATGTGTTCTTGAATGTCATCACTCCCGGTATTCCAACCGCCAAAGAACTTCACTTTGGGAGGCACTGGACATTAAACACATAGGAAGTTGTGTTTCACAAGATTCTTAAATAAACAAGTTCAGCCTTTTAGAACTTGATTGTTTTCTATTCGCTTGCATCGCAATTCCCACTAAAGATACAAGATAGAAACGAGAAGCATGTCTTATTATCATCCGCACCCACACACGACAAAATGCACCAAACTACTGACAGCAGACATGCAGTGACACCAGCTAGAGCGTCGGGGGTATAGTGGGTAACCCCGCCTTTGAACAGGGAATATTATGGTGGTTGTTTATCAGTTTTGCCTAGAAAGCGTGGGGTTTGATGCAATGCGTATACTATACATGTAATTTGCGCGTTTTGACGAAAAAAAACAATGCACGCGAGTTGCTAAAACTCGACTCATATATTTAAACATAAAAGTAACACGAGCGTGTTCAAGATAACGCAATGCACGCGTGTTATTGTACATATTCGTACATCGCAAGCGTGTTAACAGAAAAGCAATGTTCGCGTTAGATCGAGTATTGAAGATAGCGCTGTTCACGCATGCGCTGCTGAAAACGCGTGTTGGCGAGCATTAGTAGCAACCCTATTGACATGAAAGTAACGCAAGCGTGTTAAAGATAACGCAATACCCACGTGTTTTTCTATGCATACGCAAAGCACGAGGTCGGAAGACACGCATTGCACGCGTGTTGAATCTCACGCAACTCTCGCATGAGAAACACGCACCCGATGCTAGCGTGTTGAATATAACGCAACGCAAGCATGTTGACGCACACGCAATGCAAGTGTGTTGAAACGCTCGCGTCTTGATAAGTTCGTACCAAGGCACAATGCACATGCAGCGTCACGACTAAAGGCAGGGGCTTGTCACGCTCGCGCTAAGAACTCATGCCAGCTACTGAGCAGGGTAAGCCAATGTTGACCTGAAAAGCCGCTGATTTCGTGTGTCATTTGACCCTTACATTTTTTATCATGGAACTACCCGAAATAGCTTCTATTAGGTGGCTGAATTGAGAAGGCGGTCATTTCACACGTGATTCTTCCTAAAGACGAGAGTGGCTCCCAAAAGGCGACCGACAGCTGCTTCTGAATTTTTACAGGGTTATTAGATTGACGATTGCACATACTGTAAATTGTTATGCTTAGTTTGTCGTTTACAGTGTACGTGACGATTTGTTTGGTATTTCTAATTTATTTATTAGCCTGGCGTGCGTTTTGTTAACAGGTACAGGCACGTGCGCGCTGTTCAAAGCCTACGTCGCTGTTCGATGGCCGGGCCATCCTACGGCTGCGAACACCACAACGTACGACGCTTGCTACACGTCGTGGGGGGACCCCCGGGACATCGTCAAGACGAACTCCCCCTTCACTTTCTCTTCCAATGAGATAGGATCATACCCGAAGTATGGCACCGATGGATACGCCTGTTCATCCACTCCTACTTACTTCGCCACGCTTCGCACTACCAACACCTTCTCGCAGATAGACCTGGAACAGACCACTCGAGTGCAGGCAGTGATCTTAGTCACCTCATGGATAGGTCTTATTGAAGACATGGACGTGTTCCTCAGCAACACGAGTGACTACAACCTCGGCCAGAAAATAGGACGTGTTAATGGAGCCGCGCCAGAGTGGTCGACCAATACCATCGCCACCAACACCAGCGTTGCCGGACGGTACCTCACGTTCTTTCAAGCAATGTACGCTTTTCTTGGCTTCGCAGAAGTACAAGTCATTCCCCAGCCGTGAGCAACTCACTACATATTCAACCAACAGCGTTAGCAGGACGGAATGTCTCTCAGCTTGAACGTAGCTCAAATTTACTCATATGAAGCCTGGAAATAAAATTCATATTTTAGTCAAAAATAACTTAGGCGAGGAATGTCTAACTCACAGTCTTCAATTCGACAGTTAAAACTCAATGTTGATCGTAGATGCTGGCTCTATTCGAAACAGAGCTCAGTAGCTGAGCCTGTATGTTGACTTGTTTTCGTTCTTCAACTCAAAAGAGGATCTCAGCAGTTCTTCGACCAATTAGGACGTCAAAATTGGGTCAAGAAAAACTGAAATCCGTTTTAATAATTCCCATGATGAGTATTATTCTTTAACGTAAATCAATTTTGCATTGACACATTTTGATGCCTGAATTTCAGGCAATTGCAATTCGAGCACACGATAACATTAATGTGACACTTTGAGCTTTCTTTTGGTCAGTATATACTATACTAAATTTTTTCCCACTGTTTTTTTTTTTACTTTTAAGTCATGTTATCTTCATTCTCTTGGTGTCGTTCATCAGCTAACAAGCGCAGTATAATTGCTTTTGAACGATACCCAATTACAGTGCGCAAAATAATGGCAGTTATGAAGGGCAAAATGCTCGCAGCTGGGAGGACAGGAGTTCACTCTTGCGACATTCAAGAGAACGATTTTTAGGACGATTTTCTTAGAGAGTAATGGGAAACTACCCTCAGCAAGTGACAAGCAACAGCATCTTGCATCAAGTGGCCCAAAGGAGGGCAAATAGACGGAACACGTCCAACGTTACATCCGACGACGACTCGGAGACGGAGGACGACGAAGGCGGCGCATCAGCGTGACCGGGGACTAGGAAGTACTAAGCTCGTCATTAAGGTTATAGAATGCAAAATGATCACAGAATGCGCAAAATTCTTGCATTATACTGTGCAAAATGATTGCTGTTATAGCGTGCTAATTGATAGCAGTTACATTGCGCAAAATTATCTCAATAACCGTGTGCAATATGATATCAGTGTCAGTGTGGAGTGTGCAATATCATATTAGTCACAGTGTGGAGTGTGTAATATTATATTAGTCACAGTGTGGAGTGTGTAATATTATATTAGTCACAGTGTGGAGTGCAATATGATATCAATCACAGTGTAGGGTATGTAATATGATATCAGTCACAGTGTGGGGTGTGCAATATGCATATATCAGTCACAGTGTGGTGTATGTAATATGATATCAGTCACAGTGTGGGGTGTGCAATATGCATATATCAGTCACAGTGTGGAGTATGTAATATGATATCAGTCGCAATGTGGAGTGTACAATATGATATCAATCACAGTGTGGAGTATGCAATATTATATCAGTCACAGGTGGTTCACGCTAGGCGCAATACGGCAACTGGAAGGAGTCCAGTTCCAGGATCAGAGGGATGGAGAAGTTTAACTACTGGGAGAGGTTGAGGCGCCTGGGTCTGTACTCACTGCAGAGGAGACGGGAGAGGTCTGTCATTCTGTACACATGGTAAATGATGACCGGAATGGTGCCAAACTTCGAGAGCGAGACCTTCAGGATTGAGACATATCACAACGAGAGGAGGGGGAGACTGTGCAGGGTCGCCTGCCGAAGACCACAACTGCCCTGGATGTAATGGACCATCATGATTCCTGCCTTCCGGAACGTAGCCTTCAACACTTCAAGCCGTCCGTATCTATAGGCCGTGGGTCTGTGGTCAAGGCCGGAGGAGGACAAAGCCGAGTGGTGCACGGCTGATTGGTGGATATCCGGATAGATCCAAGGCGTCCAATTCAGGGCTTATTGGTGTAAAAAATTGGTGGTGCACGGCTGCGCTCCCGACTGTGCAAGATCCCCCCACTACGTAACAGATCCGCAGTCAGATATCAATCCCTGCGGGAAGGATCACTTTCCGTGGCAGGGCCAAGGCTGTACAACGTCCTACCATTGGATCTAAGAGAGAGGGATTTCACCCTGGAGACCTTCAAGAGACAGCTAGACGTGTTCCTGAGCACAATCCCAGATAGACCTCCCCTGCAACACTACCAGCGGCGAAAAGCAAGCAACAGCATCGTGCATCAGGTGGCCCAAATGAAGGCGGATGAACGATAATAAGAGGCGGCGATCCATCGTGGCCTAGGACTGCTACGTCCCAAACAAATACTAAGGAAACTAAGTGTGCAAAATGATATCAATCACAGGGTGGAGTGTGCAATATATCAGTCACAGGGATCAAAACTATCGCATGCAGTTGCAGTGAGCAATACGATCTCACTTACAGTCTGCAATATAAATTGCAATATTTTCATACAGCCTTATGAGCTATTCTTACTCAGTATGTCCAGTTCTTAGGGATGACGTTTATTATTCGTTGTTACCATGAGTGATTTAAAACAATTTACTAAAGGCAAATCACACGGATAAAATTTGCGATCAATTTCATGGAGAGTGAATTCAATAGCCTCCCGATGACATCGTTGGCGCTCCAAGTATGAACGCGTTCAAGAACAGACTATATAAAGCTATGGAAAAATATATGTTCAGATTTGAAATGCCTAGCACCATATCGAACCCGGTGGAAGTCTAGTAGCTACTTCAAACTATCGTCAGTCATGAAAAGATCCGGTCAAATGACATGATTTTAGATCTGTGAACAAGGCACGAAATGGAAAAGAATCGGCGACAGGCCACATCAGGCCTACACTTCAGCGCCGAGATCACTATGTTATGTTAATAGAAGATAGAACTTTAGAATCTATTTGTCTACGAATTTTTAAATCTTTCAGTATATCTGGCTTTGAACACTTTGATTCACGCACTCAATGCAAGCAATCTTAGACACGACATTTTGCACACTTTTCCTGTATTTAATACCAATCTTTGATGCATCTTATACCTGATATCTCGCGAGTGGCGCGTGTAGGTGAGTGGTGCGTGTAGCAGTGGTGTGTGTAGGTGAGTGGTGCGTGTAGGTGAGTGGCATGTATAGGGGCGTTTTTGAGAACGTGTTTTTTCAATAAGAGAATTTAGAACACTTCTTTCCTAAGTCAACGCTTGAAACCGCATTCATTTCAATCCGGATCAAATGTGTGTATTACATTTGAGTTCGTCAATAAAACTTAAAAAATATACACTAAAAAAATCTTTTACATATCCCTAACTCTTTTCAATTTCCGGAATTCCAGAGAAAATTGATCTTTAAGAACCCTCAGATGCAAAAGATAATTTTGTTTTCTAACGAATTCGGAATTAATTAGTGCTACATGAAATTTTTTTGTAGTGCGAGTTTCTCAGTCCTACAGTCCATTGCCGCACAGTTTTTTAAGACAAATTTGATCAGTTATGTTGTCTGTACGTCGAAGTCTTCTAAACAATCCTGCTATGCAGTGTTGCAGAGAATTTCAGACCAACAATAGCGCAAGCTATAAATGTTTTAGTTCTAAAGTAGTTTGTTAAGAAGTTGACAACAATAACAAATTCCATGCAACAATGACTATAATAATAATTCTTATAGTTTAAAAAAATAATAATAAAATATCCGACACGATATCATAAATCGTTCCAGCTGAATTATGTTTGCTGTGATATAATATTACAAGCGTTATTTTCCCATTTAACTGCTTCTGTTAAACTCGTACTACAAAAAATTCCATGTAGCGCTAATTAATTCCGAATTCGGTAAATAACCAAAATTATAATTTGCAAAACATCTTTTCGCACACATCACACGAAGTTAAGGGGAGCATGTCGGTCCAAATCGACAGTTTTGGCTTTTCCTGTTTCTAATCTCACCTTAAAGCTGACATTCGGAGCTATCCAACGGTACCAAAACCATCTCTGTACGTTTATTTATGCGTTCCGGACAGATCCCTCAAGGGAGGGGGAAGGGGGAGGTCCTTAAGAAATAAGATTGGAGGAAATCCGCTTCTGAGCATATAAATAGTCTCTACTTGGAGTCTTGGTCTTGGACTGCAGCTCAGTCACCCTCCTGTCGTTGAACGGGGAGGTGCACATGTAGTCGCTCCCACCATCCTTGCCTGGAATCGAGCTCCAGTAACGCTTAGTTTTGTATCTTTGCTACATTGAGTGCCTATGAGAGGCGCGCGGGACTTTGTTGCGCCCTCCTGAACATTTACACTTTTTGTCACGGCAAAAGTAATAACTCCTTGAGTTTTGTAGCTACAGCAATGAGACATATTCCATTCGATTCGTAATAAAAAGATCTAGCGATTGTCAAGCCTTTTTTTCGTTTTAGTTTGGATTATATATTGATAAATGGGGGGAGGAAATTGGGGGAAATTTCGAAAATTCGAAATTTTTCTGAAATATCACCATAACAAGAGAACCAAGATAAATTGAAAAAGTGGCTCGAGAATCGCTAGATATTGTCTTAACCAATCGAATGATATGTCTGGCAATGTTGTGGCACGTAAATTGTATGATGCATACATTTTTCTAAAGTGCCTTTTTTGGCAGTTTTCTATGAATTTCACGTTTTCTTTCATTTTTTGCGAAAAATTGACACGAACAAAAAGTTCTTAGATTTCTGTTTTACATATTTGAACCAAGTTTCAAAGTGATCCGTCTGTAAATAAAAAAGTTTTTTTTGCGACCGACATTCTCCCCTTAACTATCTTATGCAGCATTCCGTTGCACTCTGTTGTCAAGACTTTTCAGCCAAAGAATAGAATGAAATCACCTGTAAAGAAAATTAATTGATTGCTGTTTTAATTTGCATTTCTTCAGATCAGCTACAAAAGTTAATCACTACAAAGCTGGTAAGTGATCACAACACAAAAGAACTTTTAAATGATACGCAATTAAATTTTACTGTTATGGAAAAACATATCTATTCCCTTGACAATAGGAACATTATCGAGTTAATGACTTAACACGTTGACTATGATTGCTTCATATTGTACTATTATTTCATTTTTTTGTACTTTTAAGAGGGTTGCCAGACGGTCATTTTTTCCGGACAAATTCCGTGATTTAGTTTTTCTCAATTGCGTTGGCCGGCTAATATTTATGATAGGGGTACTTCCTTATTAAATTTTAAATAATTTCAAATGTTGCAAAAAGAAAATAAATGGAATTTTTATAGCGGAACCTACAAATAAACTAGTATACATTGAATTATCGGCTTTTTTGGCCTTTTTTGTTCTCGGATTTGGCCGATTTTAGGCAACCTGAATTCTGTACCACTACCTCCTGGAGAAATACATTTCGTGGTACGCATATGTACCAATACGTAAGTCAACGTGTTAAGGGAAAAATCATTATTTTGGCCTACGTGTGGAATAGTTCGGAGTTGTGAGGGAACTGCCTCATTATGAGCGAATGTTTCGGCTCGATTTTTTGCACAAAAAAGCTGCCAAACAAATTTAAGTAGGACTAGATTAGATTTTGGATGTGCGCTCATACGTGTATGGTAAGTAATCTCACACGTCTAGTTCATGAGTAGACTCATACATCTAGCGCATGAGTAGACTCATACATCTAGCTCATGAATAGACTCATACATCTAGCTCATGAGTAGACTCATACATCTAGTTCATGAGTAGGCTCATACATCTAGTTCATGAGTAGGCTCATACATCTAGTTCATGAGTAGGCTCATACATCTAGTTCATGAGTAGGCTCATACATCTAGTTCATGAGTAGGCTCATACATCTAGTTCATGAGTAGGCTCATACATCTAGTTCATGAGTAGACTCATACATCTAGTTCATGAGTAGGCTCATACATCTAGTTCATGAGTAGGCTCATACATCTAGCTCGGTGGTTTCCAAACTTTTTCAGGCTGGCGCCCCCTTTGGCTCCCCAATGAATATCTAGCGCCACCCCCCCCCCTCCACAGACACAAATAAAAACAAACGCGTCTTTCTTGATATTTAGTACGCTGCAATGTTAAAAGAGAAAGGTTAAACACAAATGTGTGTTTAACAAATAAAACCCCATTTAGTATACCAATATATATTTTTACAGTTTTAACTGTTTCAGCACTAGAAATTCGAGACGGCTCCGACAAATTTACGGCCGGTCTCGTAGCCGGTCTCACGGCCAATCTCCAAATTCAGTGACCGAGGAATATCTCCCAAACTAATGAACGCAGCTTGATGAAACTTGGAACACGTATTAACTAGGACCTAATGCATGGTGATGTTTAGCTCGTGAAAATTTTTAAATTTCACCTTCATTCGGGAGTTATATGGCGATACGGGTGGAAATTCGCAATGATCAAAGAATTTCTTCCAAACTACTGAACAGATTGAACGAAATTTCGAATATAAATTTCTAATTACCAAACGGTGACTTTTAGCTCGTGAAAATTTATTCGAGTCGGAGTCATGTTCTGCATGTGTTGTGTACAAATCGTCAAACAAACGTACGAACTTCTGACTTCGACTTCGCGGACTGCAGCCCCCCCTGTAGAGTTCTGTTCTAACCGTTGAGGCAGGAGGTTGTTTGTGCTGAGCTCCCGTGACAGTAGTCGGCTTCGGCCGGCTGCTACGTCATCTTTCTGGAACTATCCTCCTCAAACTTTGAAAATGCCGTGCTGTCCCGCTCCGAGGCGTTGAGCCGGCGAATGGTACGACCAGCTATAAAGTGATTTTTAACTCCTGAACACCTATAAATGCTCTCGGCATCTACTAACTGCAAAATTTGTTACTAAGATTTAAAGATGCCTCCATGTGTGGTTAGTGCCCCCGGGTTCGTGGTTAGTGCCCCCAGGTGAGTGTGTAGCGACCATGTATATACGTTTCCTCAAGTTACCCCCGACACTCATTTTCTAGGAACGTTGCTAGCCTAGTGAATTCTAGTAGAGTTACCCATCAACGCTAACTCAATATAATTATTCATGTCATTGCCTTAGAAATCATAATTAGTTATCAACTTCAATTGAAATACTGTTAAATATGAATTAGCTATTTATTTATGATATAAGCACCTACCTAAGACATTGCAATATTAAGTAACTCCTGTAGTCATAATCATTTACAAATCTGTAATACAGCACGTAACCTGGTCTCCAGACCTAGTTCCAGTAAATGAGGAGAACTCCTACTGTGTTTCATTCCCGAATACGAAACACAATTGTAAGACGCTAGCGCAGTCTGGTCTCTGACTTACACGCCTTAGCCGAACCATAGGGCGTTTGGTACAACCAAACGTTTGGCACGAGTCACAGACCTTAAGGGACTCAATACCGCGCTGCTAGCATTCCCACGTCTTACAAGTGGTTAGTGTCCCCAGGTGAGTGGTTAGTGTCCCCAGGTGAGTGGCTAGTGTCCCCAGGCGTGTGGTTAGTGTCCCCAGGTAGTGGTTAGTGTCCCCAGGTAGAGGTTAGTGTCCCCAGGTGAGTGGCTAGTGTCCCCAGGCGTGTGGTTAGTGTCCCCAGGTAGTGGTTAGTGTCCCCAGGTTGTGGTTAGTGTCCCCAGGTGAGTGGTTAGTGTCCCCAGGTTCCAGGGCCTGGTGTGGGACTATCTGCCCTGGAGTGGGGCTTTCTGCCCTGGAGTGGGGCTATCTGCCCTGGAGTGGGGCTATCTGCCCTGGAGTGGGGCTGGCTGCCCTGGAGTGGGGCTGGCTGCCCTGGAGTGGGGCTTTCTGCCCTGGAGTGGGGCTTTCTGCCCTGGAGTGGTGCTCTCCGCCCCGGTGTGGTCTCCACTTTGGTGGCCCCGTTCTGCAACCCTTCAGCCATTGAGAAATCTCGATTTTTTTTTCAAGACACCCAATATTGTACCTTAAAACAAAATTCAGTCAAATTCCTTGAACTGTTCTGACGTGGGGCCGCATTGAACAAGTCTTCAGAGGCTCCCATAAATTCCAACTAAAGAAAAGAAGCCCCTCTGTAGTGTTAAGACATTTTGCGACTTTTATTTTGCAATAAAATTATAATTTACCTTTACCTTGGCAACACCGTTAGAAAGTTAAGGTTGCGCACAGAATTTTCTCGTTAAGTCATTATTGTTCGGCTGATTCCCGCTGCAGGATAGTTTAAACTCTACTAGGTTCCTTTTTATTGTCTGAATAATTGTTATATTGTATTATTATTTCTTTATTCATCTTCAACGACGATCATTCATTAGATTTATACTTTTAGATAGATACGCACGGTGCCAAGGGTATTGTTCTTTACACTATTTTTCCATCTTGATACTTATATTCAAAGCCTACCTTGTTCTTAATTTGCCTTGCAGTAAAATTTCAGTTCCAGTCTCTTTCATTTACAATCCTGTTGGTTAACTGTGTGGGTAATGACTGGTACTTACCTACAGCCTCTTTCTTCCTCACCGCCCCCCCCCCAGATCTTTCCACCGCCCCCAGACGGGCGATTTCACTTTGGGAACTACTGATTTAGACGATTAATTAACAAAGATTTATAAGATGAAGTGACCATATATCATGGAGAATAGATTATTTTTTGTGATACATTAATTTGAACTGCTCCGAAATTTGTTAAGTAAGTTATTTTTGAATTTCAACGGAGATGAAAAGCGATTATGTCATGTGGCTTAATTTTTTTCAAAGTACAACGAATTCTCCAAATACGTGCTGAACTCTTGGGTCGAGCTGTACTTGCAGCCCGGCACGTCATCCTCTTCTCAGAGCACGAAGACTGTGAACGTAACCACCGCTTTCTTGCATTTGGGCGCCTGCATCACTGAAGTGAACCGTATTATTGCAACGCAGTTTATTATTATTTAAACTTTCCAAACAAAAGTAAAAAAGTGCGATTTAGCGTAAGGTTCCTATAAATATCTAGTAGCCAGGGTGCATTCATAACAAGACGTTTTTGTCGACGTAACTTTAACGTCCTCAGCTCAGAAAAATACACGGACCATTGTGGTGGACCAGGTCACAGGCAGGGTGGCCCAGTGATAGTAACAGTTAATAATAGAACATTCTAGTGGCCAGCTGCACCGTGAGAATACATCGTTTCGCAACTGTTTATTCAATTTTGGTAACTACAGAAATGCTGGTCACAACTTTTTACGGCTTTTTTCGTAGTTTGGAAGCACAAAGCAGGGGCGAGATGATTCTTCCACCTTAGTCGCAACGAATGAACATATTTTTCTTATCACGACTAATAGTAGAAAGCGGCGGAAGTGAGCATTATTACAGTATTTAACATTAATGAACAACTCCCGTGGTTAAGGGAGAATTAGATGCCAGGCAGTAGCCTTTACATGCTCTCACTTTCAATAAGACCATAAAAAATAGCTTGGTCGTAAAAATTGAAAAAGCATTCAAATTTCAAAGTCGATTAAAATTTTTGAATATTCGAGAATATAATATCAGTATTATCCATTTCATCTATGTAAAACATCATAGATCAAATTATTACCTGTACATTGAACGAAAAACTCTGCCAGTTTTTATCAACTAAGGAATTAGTACGGGAACTTAATTTAAACATAAAAATTGTATACTTCTATTGAAATTGTGAGGACGATATAAAATTCAAAATATTTCCGCAATTCCACGATATTTTTAACCTTTACCTGAAGGCTCAAGCACTACTTCAATTTTTTTACTGTGCAGAAAATTGCTAGAAGAACTTTACTGAACTATCTATGTCTCAGGCTCCCAGACACACGCGTGAGATAATGCAATCTAATATTATGATTTATATCAACGTAATACTATAATATATATCACTGCAATATTACAATAATTCACAACAAGTTAGAGGCCAAAGAAAAAGAGAGACAATTGATCAGTTTTATTATCTGCTGATGAGCTTAACGAGGACCAACTTGTCGCGCTCCGACCAGTCTCGCCCTTCGCGTAAAATATTTTCTGAGGGCAAACACACAATTTATTAATTCACAAACATGAGTTTTCCCTCGTATGAGTTTTCACACGATACTTATTCACTTATGTTATGATAAAATGAATTTATTAATTCGGAAACATGAGTTTTCACTCGTATGAGTTTTCACATGATACTTATTCACTCATGTTATGATAAAATGAATTTATTAATTCAGAAACATGAGTTTTCACTCGTATGAGTTTTCACACGATACTTATTCACTCATGTTATGATAAAATGAATTTATTAATTCAGAAACATGAGTTTTCACTCGTACGAGTTTTCACATGATACTTATTCACTCATGTTATGATAAAATGAATTCACTCATGAATGTACTACCGCTCTTTCATTTACTAAACACACTTACTGAAAGTGATACCTACTAGCAAATATTCGGAAACATAGAGAAAACTAAGACAAGCAGGCAACTTAATCGTCTACTATACACGTTTGCATCAAGAGATGAAAAGATTATTTAATTATTGATTATGATTCACATCATCATCGTACACTATATACGTACATTCGTAGCAATAAATACGAATTCCTTCAATACATACGGCCACATCGAGAAATAAGATATCTTCACTATTTACAAGTATATTCACATCAAGATATACTATATTGTTTACAATATACACTCGCATCAAGAAATGGTATACAATGGCGTTCACTACCATACGTTCACATCAATATACACTAAATCATTCACTATATTTTGGAACACTATAAGCTACCAACTATAAGTGTATATAAGTGTATAAGCTATAGGTCTATAAGCTATAGGTGTATATTGATGGAAACCATACGTTCACATCAATATACACTAAATGATTCATCATTTCTTGAAACACTATAAGCTAACCAGCTATAAGCGTATAAGTTATAAGTGTATAAGCTATAGGTGTATAAGCTATAAGTGTATAAGCTGTAAGTGTATAAGCTACAAGTGTTTAAGCTATAAGTGTACCTATATCGATGTGAACCATAAGTTCATATCAATATACACTAAATCATTCACTATATTTTGGCACACCATAAGCTCACCACAAGCCAGGGACTTCAGGTGAGCAGGAATAGCAGCGCCAGGGCAGCCGGTGAGCAGGAGGCCGTGCAGCGCCGTGAGCAGCGAGCCTGGCAACACGGCCGTGTGGTGCACCACTTCTGCTACCAGCACCTCGCACCATCGCTCTACACTGCACAGCCTGCTCGTGTACAGGAGTAATACTTATTGTACAGTGCTATAGTAGTGTACAGTGCTACAGTAGTGTACAGTGCAGTAATAGTCGGTGTACAGTGCCATAGTAGTGCACAGTGCTACAGTAGTACAGTTATCGCTGTACACTGCACAGCCTGGTGGGGTACAGGAGTAATACTTAGTGTACAGTGCTAGAGTAGTGTACAGTGCTACAGTAGTGTACAGTGCTATAGTAGTGTACAGTGCCTAGTAGTGTACAGTGCTATAGTAGTGTACAGTGCTAGAGTAGTGTACAGTGCTAGAGTAGTGTACAGTGCTAGAGTAGTGTACAGTGCTAGAGTAGTACAGTTATCGCTGAACACTGCACAACCTGCTCGTGTACAGCAGGAGTAATACTTATTGTACAGTGCCATAGTAATGTACAGTGCTACAGTTATTACATAGTTACATAGTGTACTAATAGTAAAGTCCTCACAACAAGTCATCAAGTGAGTTATTCCTTGTCTTGCTAAGCAAGGAAAAATCATTTTGATAGAGGAAATTTCTGCATAAGATTACAACTAATACCACTAAACGTCTGAAGAACGCAAGTTTAGTGAAGAAGATTATCTATTAAATTGCAATACTAACATTTGATCCTACTCGATGATCGTTGTTAAGCAGAAATACTTCCCACGATTTGCGTTCACAGAAAAAAAACATGTAAAACGGCAATAAGAATAATATATATTTTTCTAATTATTATAAAAAGCGGAGCAACAGTCAATGAAGAGGATCAGAAAGTTGCTAATAAACACGAACGATAATAAGAAACTAAGTTTATTATTAATAATAATAATAATAACACAATAATAGCAGATAATAATAATAATAACAAACTAATTTTGTTTTATTCGATGAGCAGCAGGCATAATTTTATTATGTTACATTGATAACAGAACTAAATAGAAAACATATATATAATTACGAGTATAATAAGAGTTATTATCCGGGGGCCTATACTTTCAAAAAAGGTAAGAGATCGTAAGTTCATCAGCCAATCATTGACGGCCGTTCAAGCAAAATCCATCAATCATAGACAAGAAAACAGAGCGTAAGTACTTACGTTCTCTTAATCATAGACAAGAAAACAGAGCGTAAGTACTTACGTTCACTTAATCATAGACAAGAAAACAGAGCGTTGTAAAGGATAGAAATAGTTGGGTATTTTAATGTTATGCGAGGTGATATTTTTTGTTTCAAAATGGTCTATTATTTTGAATTTGTCATTGTAGTTTGGAGTTTACGGAAGGCTATAAGTGCGGAAGGAGAAGGTAATAAGATTATTCTGCTGTGGAAAGCCGGAGCGGAGGTATGTGCTGCGTTAGGATGTGGACATGTAAATATATACGGGAATAGATTGATGTGAACAAATTGTGTAAATACTTGGGTTATATATGTATGAATACTTTAATGTTTAGGTAACTATTATTTATCTGTTTTATTTATTTCTTTTGTAGGAAAGCCTCAAATCTCAAATCTCAAATCTCAGAGTCAAGAGTTAGTCTCGAAAGCCATGCATCCAAGATGAAGTGTTGAAGTGTTAATGTGCCGAAGTTATTCTATATTATTTGTTGTGTTTATTGACTGTCTCTTATACACATCTAGATGTGTATAAGAGACAGGCCTAATGAACTGTAGGCTGTGGCCAGGTTCATTGACTAGTCTCTTGTATAATGATTCATTATAAATAATGAACTGTTACCTTTAGTGTAAGATGCCCCAAGTATACCTCAACAAACTGTACTTATAATGATGTATATCACTCATCTCCCTTTGTATTACCTACATGCTGGGTAGGTAAGGGTTAAGTTTACACATTTATTTCATACTATGTACCCTAACAAATTAGAAGCAATATTTCCTCTTGTACCTGTTCTAGTCCATTTGTACTTAATTTTGTCATCGTACTGTAATCTANACCATGGAGTGACTGTGTAGGTGTTGTCAGCTCTGACTCACCCTGAATGTACTGCACCAAGGAGTGACTGTGTAGGTGTTGTCAGCTCTGACTCACCCTGAATGTACTGCACCAAGGAGTGACTGTGTCTCGCATCAAACAGTCTGAACTGTACGGCGACTGTAGCGACGTTGATGTTGAGGTCATCACAGGACAGTTGCGGCCGAGCTTCGTACGTGCATTTGTTCTTTGCCTTGCCGCCGTGCGCGAGGTCGGCGTAGTGGAAGGGGAAGTGGCAGGACAACAGCGCACCGAACACTTCCACGGTCAGGGCATGGAACCACGCCACCTGTTGTACGGGGGATACGTTTAGTGAGTATATGAATAAATATATGGCGGTGTTACATCAACGGGGGATAAATTCGGTGAGTGAGGATAAATATATGGTAGCCNACCGAACACCTCTACGGTCAGGGCGTGGAACCACGCCACCTGTTGTACGGGGGATACGTTTAGTGAGTATATGAATAAATATATGGCGGTGTTACATCAACGGGGGATAAATTCGGTGAGTGAGGATAAATATATGGTAGCCAGAAGTGGGCAGTAGCGCGCTACATGTAGCGGCCGCTACATTTTCAGTAGCGGTAGCGGCACTACATTTAAGCAATTGTAGCGGTAGCGGTAGCGCCCGCTACAATTCAAAGTAGCGCTGCCCAGCTCTGATGGCAGTGTTGGATCACAACATGCAGCACATCACAACATGCAGCATATTTTTTTTTTGAAGCTTTTGTTGATTTTGTCTAATCAACTTTACTTCAGGAAAGAAAAACAGAAAACAAAACAGAGCTGTTGTGAGTGTTCTAATATTTTGTGTAGGTATCTTAGAAGATACAGGTACTCATTCTTACAAAGCTAGAATGACTTTATTTTGTTAAAGCAGAAGGGCAGGATTTTGAGAACTTGTGAATGTACCATTAATAATAATTAGATGTTATTAGGATTTAGGTGTTTATTAAAATTTACTAGCAGTGATGCTTTCAAAATATAAAAATATCAATGGGGTTTGGAGCACAGTTCAAATCATTCCACACCAGGGGCCATACCTTCAAAAAAAAGTTAAGAGATCGTAAGTTCATCAGCCAATCATTGACGGCCTTTCAAGCAAAATCCACCAATCATAGACAAGAAAATATCACAATAAATATTTACAGCATCATCACAACACAATAAATATTTACAGCATCATCACAACACAATAAATATTTACATCATCATCACATCACAATAAATATTTACATCATCATCACAACACAATAAATATTTACAGCATCATTAGTGAGCGACTGCACCATGGTCATCACAGTCAGGCACAGTCACCATAACCTAACATTAACCTGATTGTTTAGATGTGGTGTGAGGCACAAAGCTGCACCACAGCGACTGCACCATGGTCATCACAGTGAGGC
Source organism: Hyalella azteca (assembly GCF_000764305.2). Classification (NCBI taxonomy): domain Eukaryota; kingdom Metazoa; phylum Arthropoda; class Malacostraca; order Amphipoda; family Hyalellidae; genus Hyalella; species Hyalella azteca. The sequence goes on along the minus strand of NW_025938731.1, from coordinate 35,308 downwards.
AGACAGTCCTCAGCCTGGTGGGGTGGCACAGCAGCGAGGCGCTGGACGTGTGGGCGACGCCGTCCCCCAGCGCCCCCATGCCGCCCCCCGCCCCTGTGGTGGTCGTCCGGCAGCTCTCCAGCAACATCTGCATAGCCAACATATTCAGTACATGCGTTAAGTTCAGTACATCACAACCAACATATTGAGTACATTTGTCAATTTCAGTACATAAAATTACTAGTACCGTAGATACATCTGTGCAGACATCATTACATCACTACTGAAGTACATGTGTGCACTACTACTTTCCTCATAACACGTATCCAGTAACTATAACTCCTATACTAGCATAACTGAAGCTTTTAAATAACTAATGTAGCACTTCTACTGCCTTCAGCACGCTCTTGCAGAACTTCTACTGCCCTGAGTATCTCTGTCTCTTTTCAACGTAACTCTGAAATCCTTAACCATTTGGCACTTCCAATTTCGAAATATAAACATCAAGCAAATTCATGAAAAATTATACTGACACGAACAAATGTTGCAAAAATCTTCAAATAGTTAATGGTAGATTAAAAAAAAACGTATTTCTTACAGTTAATAGCACCAAAAGTTGTTAGATAGAAATGCTCCCCTAACTTTACCATTGAATAATTCAACGTTAGTGAAAACATAACTTTAACTCTGCTGCGTTATCAAGAGCGTTAGCCTAATATGACAATATATTCGAATATTACTACATACATTAAGATACTACTTTGATTACACCATATAATTAACAAGCTTCTGACCATCCACCGACCAATCGGTTTTGAGTCAACATTCCTTCTGGTGTCGTGCAAAAGCACACTTATATATAGGAACACACTTTTAGGAGTATATTTAAATGAAATAATTACCTTAAATGAAATAATTAAAAGTTACTGCATTATTTTGATTATAGTTTGATTGTACCTCGACATAAGTAACATGGTTCTCACCTGTGAAATTAATAGTAATGCCCTAACATAAAAGATAATTGAACTTTACTGTATTAATCTGATAATAGTATGATTACACCAGGACATAATTAAGATGGTTCTCACCTGCCAGCGCCCCATGGGTCTGGAGTCGACACTCCTGCTGGTGTGGTGCTGCAGGACTCAGGAGCACACTTATATATATAGGAGCACACTTTTAAGGAGTGTATTTAAATGAAATAATTAACTTACGTGAAAAATAATTAATCTTTACTGTATTATTCCGATAATAGTATGATTGGAGCGCCCCATAATTAAGATGGTTCTCACCTGCCAGCGCCCCATGGGTCTGGAGTCGACACTCCTGCTGGTGTGGTGCTGCAGGAGTCCTGATACGAGCACCAGCACGTCGAGCTGCCACAGCAAACTGTTGTGCTTGCTGCTCATCTCGCCAGGCATCACAACCATGTCCTCCTCACCTTTACTTGCTTTCTCTTTCTTATCTTTCTTGTCTTTCTTATCATTTGTGGAGTTGTTCAGCTTTTTGAGAGGGTTCGGTACTGAGAGGTTACCTCCTATGCCCTCCGTGAAGACTTTCTGAAGAGACACTCCGCTCTTTGTCTGTGTACACGAGAATTTTTTAATAAGTAATTGTAGATAACATAAGTCATAAGAGTGCATGCAAATTTACTTTAAGAAAACTAATAGCTGTATTTCAGAAAACCTGTTTTCTATTACTCGATTTCACAACTTCAAGTGTCAGCAACTAAGCTTAACTTCTCATGCTTTGCATCACCTAAATGAAAAGTAGAATTTTCCTACAATAAAAAACATATGTGCAATAAACTGAATAATTACCTGTAGAAATGAAACTAGCATCAAAGCAGTTACTTCAACCGAAACAGGCATTTCATTTTGATAATTTTTTCATTGAAGATGAATGTTATCTTTGAGAATGGATCATTACCTTGTATATATCAAGAAACAATGAATGCTGTCTTCTTGCAACAAACTAGTTATCATTAATGAAAGAGCAGTCATTCAAGACACTTTCATTTATGAAGGCACTCCCAGAACAAGTCTGAAGCTATCTCTGAGAGAAAACAACTGCATTTCTAATAAAGTTGCTTTTACCTTGGCACTCAAACAACAATCCTCTAATTTTTCAGAAAAACCCTACATGAATTCAGAAAAAACCTGTACGAATTCAGAAAAATACTGCACGAATGACAGGTGTAAATAGCCCAATGAATAATAAAGTATAAATAGCCGACCTTGGCCCCCAGGAGCCTGAGGAGGTTAGGCAGGATGGTGGGGGCGTGCAGGGGCAGCAGCTGCGGCGTCTTCCTGAGCAGCACGTGCAGCAGCTGCAGGGCTGAGGCTTGCACGTCGCTGTGCAGGGAGACGAGACCGCATGAAGCGTGACGACCTAGCAGCGTGAAGTGTGACCGCATGCTGCTGCAGCCCACCTGCACGATAGAGACCACATGAAGCGTGACGACCTAGCAGCGTGAAGTGTGACCGCATGCTGCTGCAGCCCACCTGCACGATACAGGTGCGTCAGTAGGACAATAGACAGAATTATACAACAGGTAAGAGCGTTTATAGGTACCGTGGCAGTTGTGCAGGTCACAGGTTACCGTGGCGGTTGAGAAAGTCACTGGCCATAATCTAAATAAAAATTTAAAGCAATTCTACACAATTAGTAATTATACAGGTAATAAATAATATAATGAATGGTGACAACTATGTAGACATCTTCCAGTAGGTGGAAATCAGTCTCAGGGATATCTTAAAACGAATTAAATAAATTACAATTCCTAAAATTATAGCTTTCATCAAGGCACTGATGAAAGTTGAGCTCAACAAGCTAACATTGTCTTGTCAATGAGCAGTTCAAACATCTGCCAGTGATCATTACCTTGTCAATGAGCAGCTCAAACATCTGCCAGTGATCATTACCTTGTCATGTGCAGGTAACAGGTTACCGTGGCAGTGTGCAGGTAACAGGTTACTGTGGCAGGTAAGAAAGTCACTGGCCATAATCGAAGTAAAATTTTAAAGCAATTTAAAACAATTAGTTTAAACTAACATCAAGTTTGTCACGAATAATGACGAAATTATATATAATATAATACAATAAACTGCAGCAAATATGTAGAAATATTCCAGTAGGTGGAAATCAGTCTCATGAATATCTTACAATAAATTAAGGAAATTACAATTCGTGAAATTGTAGCTTTAATCAAGACACTGATGATAGCTGAGATCAACAGGCAAACATTACCTTGTCAATGAGCAGCTCAAATAACTGCCAGTGATCATTACCTTGTCAATGAGCAGCTCAAACAACTGGATTGTTGTTGTCCGTACTTTGCTGTCATCGTCCAGCAGGCAGGGACACAGGGCAGGCATGAGGCTTGATAGACCCAGACGTGTCTGGAGAATTAAACAAGTTTTCAGAAAATGGTTACCACTTCTTAATTGGTTCAGAGCTCTCACTATGGTACTAATAATTAATGTAGGTATGTAATAACTGAATGAAATAATTAATAGTGCACAAGACCAAAAGTTCATAAATATTTTATGTTTAGTAGACAGTAGAAAATATCAAAATTTTCTTAATCAATCGTTATTTAGCTTGAGATTTAGCCTCAATATTGCTCAATTAATCCCTTCAATGATCAGGTGCATAACACTAAGTAGGTCTCTCAACACCATGCATGAATTCATTAATTCAGTCATTGTGGGAAATGGTGAGCAAAACTACAATTGGGACCAAAAACAAAAGATTAGGAGCAGGCAAAAAAAAATCTACTGTTCACTTGCTGGAAATAGATGCAAATGAATCAATCAGTCTGGTTGACTCAGACTGAGTAAATCGAGGTCAGTAGGTAATTCTTCATGTTGATTAGTCTCAAAATAAAACAATTTTTTTTTACCCAAAACTCTAGTCTTCAAATGCAGATATAAATGCAAATAATCCAACATTCAATAATGTTAATTATAATAATAATCTAACCTCTTCCCCACCTGTTCACTGGACAACTTCCCAAAGAGTTCATTGATGCCCTGACATGCGTCCAACTTCTGATTAGGGTTCTTCTGACCAAGTCTGGAGCACAATTCCTGAAAACTCTCACATTAGTCATGCTGCTTCTAACATAATTTTATCCTAAAGCATACCTATCAGGCAAATCTGAGTATTTCGCAATAAATGATATGATCATTTCAATTATAGAGCCAAATATGATTATTCATTGCTAACATACATAATTAATGCTGATTATTGTCATTACCGTGTGATGAGACAGGCACTGCTATTCAATAGTGAATAATGATGTTAAATCAAGAAAGGCGTTCAATTAATATACTAGCTGAATGGAGCCAAGTAATCAAATTATAAAATTAGAAAAAATCACTAGTAACAACCCATGGTTATGGATACCGGTACTCACCGATAGAGTATAACGCTTTTTAGTGACATTTGAACCAGCTTCCTTTTCTGCTAGCTGTTCAAGAATGAGGATTGACCGAGTCTTGAAGGTGGTAATGGTTTCATTCTGAGGTTTCTGCAAAGTCTTGCCAACTTTGACTTTCTTCTTAACAAAATCTTTTTGTTTTTCACGTTTACTTCTTTGCGATTTAGCCATAGTTCAACACTTTTTCAGTAACTCACACGTTTCATGGAAGATTAACTGTAATACAAATATGGTCAAGCTAGTTTGATATTAGTCTGAACAAATAATATTATGAAAAATATGTAATATTAGTCTGAAAAATATCAGGCACAATGATGTCTTGGAATTTGCAGTCTCAATTCTGAGTCTAATGAAATTGAAAAGGAAATTGAGCAGTAGTAACATGAATTCTCTACTAAAATACAAAATTGGTGTAAACAATTCAAATTAATGACCTAGTATCAGAGTTTGTGCACAAAAGATGAATACAAACTTTATAAACTAAAATACACAAATCCTACACAAAGACTGCCCCCATGTTAGATTGCATTATAATTGTACTGTTTTGATAACAATGGTAAAATAATGTAATCACATGCATAATTGCCTCTAAAATTAAGCAAAATGGTCTTGTTATATAAATTTTTTTGTATGTTTTTGTTGATATTGTCTAAACAACATCACTTCAGACACCACAGAAAACAAAACAGAGCTGTTGAATTTCATTTCCCATCGTGAGTTTTCTAACATTTTGTGTCTCTTAGACGATACAGGTACTGGTACTCATTGTTACAAAGCTCAGAAAGCTGGAAGTAGGTACAGTACCGTCAACCGGGGCTACTCGGGACGGGCGGGGTAAATCGGGACAGTCCTCCGACACGGCGTAAAACTGTTTTAGTAGCAAAACTAATTGGAATACCTATTGCAAAACTAAATATAGTGGCATAAACGTCAACATTTTTCCTATCTATGTAGTATAAAGGAAGTTCAAAAATACTACCGTCAACCCAGGCTACTCGGGACGGGCGGGGTAACTCGGGACAGTCCTTCGACACGGCGTAAAACTGTTCTAGTAGCAATACTAATTGGAATATTGCAAAACTAATTATAGTGGCATAAACGTCAACATTTTTCCTATCTATGTAGTATATAAAGGAAGTTCAAAAATACTACATTCACTAGCGTTGATAAATTCCTAAAAAAATGGTGAAAAATGATATTTTGAAAAGTTACTTCTGCTAAGGTCCGTAGTAAAAAAAATATTCACCGTATTAAAAAACTATACATAAAAGTTGCACCCAGGTGTTGGCTTGAAAACGTAATTGACAGATTTTGCCTATCTCATTTAAAAAAAAAAATGGCGGTCATTTCCGTATGGCAGGGCTACTTGGCACACCCCCTCGGGGCTATTCGGGACACCCCCAAAAGCACATTTACAGTAGAACCTCAGTTAGCAAAGGCTCCAGTTAGAAAAAAATTGATTAAAAATAAAGAATATTGATAACATTTACCTTGCTGAGCAAAAAAAAAGTTCAATTATCAAAAAATTAGTGCATCATCGGTCATCACAAAATTGTGCATAGAATGCCATGTTTAGAATTGTGCACCAGGCATCACAGAATGAAAAGTAATTGACCTAAACTACTATTTATTTCTCTAAAACATATGATGGTTGTCACTAAAACATTCCTTTCTGTTTCAGGTATGTTTTTCACAATCTTTTAAACACATTTTCTCATTTATGGAAAAAATGCACTATTGTGCTTGCCATGTCCGTCCGTCTGTCTGTCCATTCAACAAAATTTTTCTATGTCAAATAGTTTTTGAGTTGTGGGGGTTTTTGTTAAAAAAACGAAAAGTGGTCTAAGTTACCCCGCCGGTCTAAGTTACCCCATTTTACGGTACACTCTGCATGCTTCAAATGTTTTAAAATTAAGTTTTATTCCAGTGTCCCGAGTAGCCCCATTTGACGGGGCTACTTGGGACACTCTTTTTTTGCTTCTGGCACCTTACAAATAGCATATGGAATTTTTTTGGAGAAGCCATGCAATAGCCCTTGCAATGAGCTTTGAAATGAGCCTAAACTTGTTTATGAAATGTTTCATGGTAAGAAGTTATGAAGGAAAAACATTCAAAATCTTCCCGAGTAGCCCCAGTTGACGGTACTTCATTTCAATAAATCAGAGGGGCAGGATTTTGAGAATGTACATTTAATAATAATTAGATGTTATTAGGATTTAGGGTTTTATTAAAATTTAATAGCAGTGATGCTTTCAAAATATTAATCCAAAAACTCCTATAAAAGTATTTAGAATTCATAACTGATTGATAAAAATTATTGATAATTTTCATGCATAAAATGTTTCACAATTTCTAGGAACAGCACCCAGATGAGTAACCATGACATGCAGCATTTGTAATTTTAATGCCTAACATCCATTGCAGTTACATTAATGATTAATCAATCATTTATAGAACAATTCCAATTCAGCTACCCAATGCTTGATTCAAAGTCTTTGGCACATGCTTCCACAGCTGCTGTGTGAATGAAGGGATAAATGTCATCCATTGATATCAAATTAAAAAAAAACAGCAAATTGATTAGGAAGTTAATTTATGAATCTTGATTATATTTGGGAATGAAAATTTCCTTATTATTCCAGGAATGTTTCATGAATACGCTTTTGAAAATTAAACTTCTCTAGTTAAGGCAGTCTTCAAAATAATGCAGTCAAAAATAGTCAAAAATAATAATGCAGTCAAAAATAATCAAAATCAAAATATTTAGTTCTAAGACTGACATTAGCATAGGAGTTATTTGAAAAATGTGTTATTTATAATATAAGTAAAAGAAAGAATGTTTTTAATATTAAAGAAATACAAATACCACATCTTTAGTAATAAAAATGAGCCGTCACTCACTTGGCAAATACCTACGGATTCAAATGCCATTATGCACTGCCTATATAATTAAGCTTCAAAGTTACAAAAAATAAGAACTGATAATCAAAAAATAATAATTGCGGTGCCTGTATTTTTGTATTCAATGGGTTTGCACCACTCAAACCTATTTCACCAGCCAGGAGGATGTCGGGAATGTAACGTATTCTCGACATTGACATTCAGGTTTGCACTAGTTGCCAAAATCAGTCCTTCATTAGATGGCACCAGTCTCAATTCTCAACTTCTCAAGCCATGGCCCATGTGGATTGTTGTCTTCTACTATTCAGTTTTGTAATTCATTTCCAACCAAAATGTGATCTATGAATAATAAATATTCATGACTGTACCGACCATAGTGGCAATCGAGAACACGTTTATTTTTAAGGGTAAACATCCCATTTCTGAATGCAAATTAAGCCTATGCATTGCAGACTAAATTTATGAACGCGAATTTTAAACAATCATAATTCAATACATTAAACTCAGTTAACAAAAAATCTTAGTTTTTACGCACCACACACCTCTGACTCATACGCTAGTGCGGGCTAGTAGATCCGAGGCAGACGACAATGCATGACTGGAAGCACATGCATAGACAACCATACGCGGCGCCAGTTCAAAACATACTGCTGGCTGCACCTGGCAACACATATATCGACAACAGGCATCAAGCTCTGATTTGCTGTTCGGACTTTCAGTTCAGATTTAGCTTACGTTCGCTTGTTCAGAAAAGAAATAACTCGCGCGTTTGTCATAGCAGGGGGACGTTCATGTGCTTGCCTATCCGGGTTTCCCTTCTGGATTTCGCTTTCTATTTAATTCCTGATTTAGAGCAAACACTGTGTTGAGGGTTTTTTTGAAAATGATATATTGATCCGACACTTTGTGAACAAATTTTTAAGATAAACTTACATGACAAATTTTCATGGCACATTTTCCAAGCATTATTTTATGAAATTAAAAGCGATCTTTACCAAATTACAAACAAAACTATTCATTAGCAATGCCCTCGAGCAAATGAACATGCTAAATGATATGAACGCGACATATGATATAAACACAATAAATGATATGAATGTGATAAATAATATGAACATGATAAATGATACAAATGTGAAAAATGATATGAGCACGATTAATGATATGAACACTATAAATAATTTGAATGAGCTAAATGATATGCATGTGATGAATTACGTGAACATTAAAAATGATATGAAAGTGATAAATGATATAATTGCGATAAATGATCAAAACGTGCTAAATGACATGAATGTGATATATGATAATTTTTTTCACTTCTTTCCCGCATTAATTAATTTTCCTCATTAAGCCAAAAATATCTCCCAAACTAATGAACTTAGCAAATGTTCAAAAAACAGTGATGTTTAGGTCATGATCATTTTTTTCAATTTCACCTTTGTAGCGCCTTTTATGGTTCTAAATTTGCAGCGAGCCTAACATATCTCTTAGCCTCATGAACAGGCTTTTCATGTAGGTACCTTTAATTAAAGGCGCAATTAAAAAATAATCACGACCTAAACATCAACGTTAGAGAAGATGCATGCAAAGTTTCATCTAGCTGCGTTTATTAGTTTGGGAGATATTTTAGGCTCACTGAAACTTGTAGACCGCGAGCCTGGCTGTAATATGATGAACTAAATTTGTTTTAATAAACTAAATTAATTGTAAAAAATTGTGATTGAAGAAATTCTCAAGCAAACTAAATGAAGGCATTGTAATAAAATAGAGTTGCCGAAATAAAATTTTCAATCAAAAAATAAATAAATGAGGCAAATGCACAGGACTGAACAAAGCCTTATCAGAAACCTTCCAGATATTATTAAGCTTACATTGCGGAATGGATTCAATAAACAATAGGTTGTGCTGTTACTACATATATGCAATTGAAATTGGAATAAATAATTCCCTATGTAATGCAAATTCTAGGTATATTGAAACTTTTATATAATTTTTAATTGTCTGATAGGTCTTATATATGCATATATATAATTCCCACAACGCTTGCAGTAGTGTATTTTGAATAAATGGATTTGTTGTTGGAAAGGTTAAGCTTGGTTTTGATTATAAAAACTTATGTGCATGAAATGTGCTACAAATTTGCTTTTATCACACTAGTTAAAATCAAAATGAATTTTGACAGAGCTTGCAAAAATATTGTCTGTATATAGCTTTGTTCTTAGCTTTTTCATGATTGAAATTACTTAATTATGCTTATTATGCACACTATGGAAATTCTTTTCAAAATTCATCTTAAAATTCTCAACACAACTGGTTGGACAGAAGTAAACCTTAAAGCTTTCAAACCTTAAATTTAGACAAGAATTTGCGCTTACACAAATATTTATTCATTCTCGTTGTTGTGGCCCTCCCTGTTATAAGAGAGGATAAATTGCAACTCGTGGTGTGCCGAGACTCACATGATAACAGCGTGGCATAGCATAGCCATCTTGACGCCACTTCAGCAAGATTTTTTTCTCCATTCGTTAGCAATAGATATGAAATTTATTGAAGACGTGTAAATACTCATTGAGCAGTATTGATGTTTTTTTATATTTTCACGTCCTCTTGTCTTCAATTAAAACTGCAAAAGAGTGGAACCTAACCTAGCCAAACTTAACCAAAACAGTTTAAATTGGGAGTAGAGGAAATATGAAAAAATATCCACATCACAAAGCAATTGGCATTGAAAACTGTGTATTTAATTTCATATATATTGATTACAAATAGAATGAATGGGCCATGTCAAAACGGGATGGCAATAGCATGGTGCAATTGCATATCAATTTTAAATTACCTTGGTAATTTGAATTTTAGTAACGCCAAACTTAAATAAGAGGAATGGCTCGCCGCCTCCGTGTGTGCACGGAGGCTGCAAGCCATCCTCCATCCTCCCACGCTGACAGTCTAGATAACACTGCCGCAGTGCGGCTGCCAGCTGCGCAATGAAGATTGCGCTCACAGCAGTCGTCGTGTAAGCAGTATATCAATGCAAAATAGTCTCAAGCGCAAACACAGTCTTAACTTACTCACGGAACGCGAAAAGACTCTAATCTTCAAGATCATTTATAAATTAGTAAAAGCAACATTCTTCCTTAAACAGACACTGCTATGCACAGAAAAACTTTTGCTAATAATAATTATGACCTCAGTTGCATGTATTTCTTCATAAAATTTACCACATTTTGCTTTTAATTTGTAAATGTTTTGTTGACAGGTACAATGGCGAGCTGTATTGCACTTCACAATTGTTTATACAAGTTTTAAACTGGAATACTCAGTAAAATTAAAAAAATACTTGAAGAAAAGCCGATTTCTATTATTCAAATTTCTCAGAAATTATTTCAACATTACCTATGGCACAATTCAAATTATAAAAATAGAAAAAGCCACTGTCTAATGACACTTCAATGGTAGAAGATTATTGACACCACTCAAAGTAAATAAGAGGATGCAACTCGACAATCGAGTTCTCTTAAAAAAAATTGAAATTGATTCTTCATGTGAGAATTACATTGTTCTATTAAATTTTCAAATAATCTCATTAGATTTTTTATTTAATGATAGTAATTAATTAATGGCTACTTCTCAATACTTATTTAGATGTCAATAAATAGCTTTGTTTTTAATTGGCTTCTCATCTGTAAGGGGGCTAAAAATTAACCTTCAACGTGCTGAAAGAAATCAAACAATAAAAAATTATGACAACGCACGAAATATGATAATGTCAATACATAATTTAGTTGTTAATTATCTCCTTGTTGTTATAATTTGATAAACTCATACGTGCGCAGATGGTAAAAAGTAGCATTAATTTGCTAAATAATATCGAAGGGAACTACGTACTTCAAATAATATCGAAAAAACTATCCTTAATTTTATTAGGTCAAGATCGGTTTTGATTTAACAAAAGTATACGTGGAACATTTTCAGTGGAAATTTGTCTCAGAACTGTTGAATCAGTCTATTAAAATTTACCAGAATTTCCTCTACCTCGGATTTTGAAGTTCTTCAAACACTTGAATTGCTTTATGAGTTTTTAATTTAAATAGCAATGAGTTGTTGGGCTTAGGTTATAATTTGGGTATCTATATATTTTCACCCTATCGTTGTATGTGCCATGACTATTTACATTGATTGACACATTATTTTGTTGCAGATTGGCAGCCGATAATCGATATACATAGGAGATAAAATGTATGTTTTGAAAGCAAAAATATTAATATAAATTTAAGGCTTGCGACTGAATTTAAGGCTTTCAACCCTTTTAACGCGTGCAAAATTCTTTCAAGTGTTGTCTACCTTATTGTCCTTTGTTTATAGTCCGTTACATCTATAGTCCGTTACTGGCGCGTAAGTAATTCACGTAACAGTTTTGAAGTGTGCTGACTGCTAAGTGCTGTTCTTACTCTGATCTCCAGTTTCTCCTAGAGTGGGTTACTGATAACTGACTAAGCTAGTCTTCATTTTCTGAGCATAGTAACTTAGTAAGTAATATTTATTCGTGAATTGTGATCATTCCTGATTCCATGTATAAGTATTAATTGATTTATTTTCATGATCAAACTGATTGGAGATTTGTAGTCACTAGTCATTCAGACTCATTTTACTGCAACTGTGCAGTGGTGGGCACAGTTCTGTTCTAACCGCTAATTAGCGAAGCTAACTTTTTCCTTATCGGATTAGCTGTTCAGCTAACTTTGAAAACCTTTAGCGGACCAATTAGCTTCCGCTAAATTTAGTTCCGCTAACTGGCAGTCCGCTAAAAATGTTTTAAAATCTCTGATTTAATGCTAAGTATCGTAAGCCATGTGCCACGCCCACACTGACGGCTGACTATGTCATCAAATGTTTGTCAGCCAATCACGTCTTGTGTTACTGGCAGTAACACAAGACGTCCTGTACTGCAGTCCTCTGGTGGACGCAATGCTGGCAGGCATCACGAAAAGGTTTGGGTCCCTCCTAGAAGACAAGGAGTGCCAGCTGGCAGCAGCCTTCCACCCTAAGTTTTGCCTATTCTGGCTGGAAAAGCATAATAACAGCCATCTCAGACGGGTACAGAAAGCCATGGAGACCGCCGTGGAGACAGCTCTGAGGGAGACCGTTGAGGAGGGCAGCAGCACCACCAGCAATGACGAGGATGGGAAAGATGACTTCTTCAGGCTCTTCAGCAGCATTACTCAGTCCATGGAGTGCAGGAGGAGCCATGGGTCACTGAAGTCCAAGGCACAGAATTTGGTGAAGACCAGGCTGGAAAGCAGCTTGATGGAGGAATTGACTGACGTTGCCTTCTTGGGCGAGCAGGTGTTGATGAACCTTTTTGTTAAGTACAACACAGCCATCCCATCCAGTGCTGCAGTTGAGCGCCTGTTTTCCATAGGCTCATTCTAAAGGCTTTTTAATAAATATGGCAACATTTTGTGACGTTTCATCGTTGCTGTCGCGTAGTGAAGTGTTTTGAGAGTCATGTGAAGGCAACAAAACTTACGTAACACATACGGTTTTTTTTATAGTTTTTCATTTCTCGATGCGTCCTTAATGTGTCGGAATATACCGCATTTACCCTAGTGATACTTTTGTCTAGTCAGCCATTTTACTGACACCTAACTTTTTTAATTGGTAACCAACTATTTCTTAAGACCAAAGTTACCCCTTACGGTTACGAGAATACCACTACCAGTGCCAGTGACTATTTTTTTAAAAACCCAGATTATAATTAAAAAAAAAAACAAGATTTCTCCTAACATGTAATTAATTGTATTAATTCCTTGTTGTTCACATATGAATGAGCAGTATGAATATAGAGGGATGAAAATAAATTACAATTTAACATATTTCTAACATTTTTGAACAATGAACAGGCATTTAACATATTACAATTATCATTCCTCCTCATCATCCTCATAAACAGCAGCTTTATCAACATGTCTTGCATCCAGTAATCTACTTTCATATCTCCTGTAAAATGGCTCCATCTCGTAAGTCTCGTAGCAGTTCTCCCTTTCTTGGCAATAATTATTGACAGATTTTTGCATTCAGTGCAAAATTCTGAAAAAAATTATATTAAGATCAGTTTGTTAATGAAAAACCTAGAAGTCTAGCAGGAAGCATAAAACCTAGATCTAGGTTTTTTTGCTTTGGAGCGCCACAGTGTGCCTGCTAGAGTGCTGGGGCTAAATGCCCAAGGATTTCCTCAAAAACCACCATGGCCGCTATACGTAGTGCATGCTATGATGCTAATGCACAAGCAATTTTCTCAATGCTGTCATTTTTAATACCTACATTCAGGAAAATTTTTACAAGTAATAACACGTTTGAACAGGGTTGGCAATGATTAAATCAAAATGATTAAATCATGTGATTAAATCACTTGATTTTTTTATAAAAAATCATGATTTTTTTTTTTTATTTTTTTGATTTTTTCATATATTTAAATATATTGCGTGGCAGTCTTTAATTTATATTGAGCCTAATTGAGGTATTGTTATTCATGGTTTAGTATAAATGTACTATAAATGACAAATTGGTATATAAACTTGTTGCCTTTAGTGTGTATTAGGTTCCAATAAATTGAATGTTTTTGGTACAGAGGCATCAAGTGTGCAATACATTGTATGTAGCTAGCAGCTTAGCTAATTCTTACAAGGCTATAAGTAGTCTTTAACTATTTGACTATTTGTTATATATTGATTACAATATNGCTGATATGTGGTGAACCGTAGACTTTTCTTCAGAAAGTCGAGCTAAACATCACCGTTAGGCTCTAATGATTATGTGTACCAAGTTTCATCGAGCTACGTTCAGTATTGTGCGAGATATTCTACGCTCACTCACTGAAGACAGGCCGCGTTTTTGTCCGAGACCTGCATGCCAGCAGATCATCAAGGACGTTGCCATGATTTGTTCACTTGACATTTGAACGTAACTATTTCAGGCTTGGGAACGGCCGAGGTCTTGAGGCGTGAGCGTCTTTTATTGCAGTTAAGGATAATTTTATGCCACTTGCAATTACGGTTGTTGTAAAGAACCTGCGTGCAGTCGGTGCTGGCAAACTACTTAATACTTAACTTATTTAATTTATACTTAAAATTTGAAGGATAATAATTACAGAAATTTTCAAATAGAGAAGCTTTATTCGCACACTGGTAGGGATATCAACGGTTCATCATCGTACGTAATTATTGTGATAAGTTAATGTCAAGCTTTCCATGAACCGTTGATTTCGGTGGCGTTTTTTAGTGAAATTGTGGTTTGGACTACGACGGTACTGCCCAGCTTTATCGTGAATGGCTGTTTGACCGTAGACGTTTGACTCGTGACCAGCTTCAAAAAAAAAAAATAATAATAATAATTAAATGCATTATACAAATGCTTGGAAGCTGAATAGCTGCAATTGATCCATGATTAATCATGGACAACGGACAATAAAAATTGGACATTGTTGTCATATTACAGGCACGCAATTTCACCACCGACTTATTTAGTTGAAATATTCCCATTCTTATTCTATTAATCAGAACGGTATTTAACTGTGAAAGCGAAAATCTCAAGAAAATTGATTTTCGTAATATATTAGTTGATTAAGGTATTAAATAAAATCCTATCAGATGTAACATCACTATGTAGCCCATGCTTAGGCTCTGTTTGATCACTAACGTGATAAACTCATTGAGACCACCTTGACACTATGAAGGGCTTTGCTGTCTTCTGATGACCAATGATGTCGAATATTACTTCTGGTTATGGTAAAAAATCACGCAAAAATTTCGGGAGCAAAAAATATGGATGAGCAAATATATTTTGGCTGTTTAACAATAAAGACTCCAAACACCACTATCAGACCTGGTGAACATGGTCCAATAGACCTGCGGAGATCGTATCCGCTATCAGACCTGGTGAACATGGTCCAGTAGACCTGCGGTGATCGTATCCACGATCAGACCTGGTGAACATGGTCCAGTAGACCTGCGGTGATCGTATCCACGATCAGACCTGGTGAACATGGTCCAATAGACCTGCGGTGATCGTATCCACTATCAGACCTGATTAACACGGTCCAAGACCTGCGGTGATCGTATCCACGATCAGACCTGGTGAACGAACAAGCAAGCGGAAACGTCTTCGCAAGATTGCCTCCATGACATTAGGTCCAAACGAATTTAGATACGCAGCGAGGTCATCAGATGTCAGAAAAAGACTTGTGGCTGAATCATGAAGCGATGTTTAAAACACTGTGCAACTATTAAAAAATTATTTTATATCAAATTAGATAATGAGAAACTTTAGTAGATTGTAGAGAATATGTGTGCTATAAGGTTAAAATAAAAAAAAAACATCGTAAACAATTTTCTTTGACACACGGTACAATAATTTAAATTGGGATTTATATTTCATTGCCTTTGGACAACTGGGTTATCCTTCAAATACAGATTTTCACTTGATAAAATAAGGTTTTTATTGAAAATATATATCCAATTAAAAAGTTACACGTTGAAATAACTTGACGCGCGTTTTGGCAAGTTTCAATGCCGGTGTATTCTATTTAAATATCCTTATGAACTTTTTATGAACAGGCAGACTCGAGTCAATTCTTTCGCTATTCTTACCGTAATCAGCGCAAAAGAAGAAAAGACTGTTAAACCTACTAGTTAGATATGCAATAAATTTTTCAGCGCAGATTTGTGAGCAATTTATCGTTTTTGAATTGGCTACTTTATAATTGGACCAACACCACAAAACGATGAAAGCAACAAGTAGATGAGATGCCGCGACATTGAAGACAAAACATATTTACCAAGACGGTGACTGTATTAGAGCACATTTGCCAGCCGTAAGCGAGCAGATGCGGCCGCCTGTGGCGGCGCCTTTGGCACGCAGACGTCGCGACTGACGGAGAGTAACATCGCGACGACCACTGGGAGAGTGGTCTGTTAGGACTCTTCGTTGACTCTGGAAAATCTCAAAAATGTTATAATGTAACTCAAATTAATAGTGATCAAATATCTATTTTGCCAGTTCAAATTTATCTACCGCCCATAATCTTTTCAGTGAAGACCTGAGCAAGAACAAATTTTTTTAACGATAATGATGAAGCATATATAACGAAGACCAAAAACTTTTACAGTTCGATTATGCCCAAAACTATTTTCAGGAGCTGAAAGAATATTCTTCATGGTACTGAAATCTCTTCGCAAATTACAAATTAGAGTTAACTGGTTAGAAGGCTCTCAAAAATTAGGGATGTTACACTACTAGAAGCTCGAGTATACGTATAGATTGTATTGTAGTGAACTCTATATATTTCAGTGTCAACTGAAATCCAGAACCTGCTTTTTGATCTCCAAGCTCCAGCTAGAAATTTCGTTCGGCTTATCGAAAAAAACAATAAGAAAATCGTAAATAAAAAGTACGCTCTGGTCTTCAACCAAACCTGTATAAATATAGATTGTACTAGACTAGATTACATGTAAGATGTATGGTACATAAGTAGTATGGGAGGCCATTGCAACGATTTTGGTAGCCTGATAACCATGTGTGGAAACAGCTACAAGATAGCTAATTGTTTACATGAATGAATTTGCAACAAAGTCGAATTCGAGAGTTAGCATAGTTAGTTTAATTCCGACCTATGAGAATGACGTTAGAAGGTTGATACATGGGTGGGTTTTCGGTACTTGCTTGGCGAACCACGCGAACAATTATTCTAGTCTCAGTCTTCTGATTTTAAAAGTTTCGCTCCTGACATTCATTTTTTTTACTCAAGTCTCGTACATAAAGCTCTGCCAGTCACTCAGAATGTGAAAGCCTCGTTGTTCATACCTTGGCCACTACACAGCATATAGCCACTACACAGCAGCTACAATTAATGAGCAGTACATTATACTGTTAACAAACAAATTTATGGATTACAAGATATTGCAGTTACAACATGGCCTCTCACATAACATATCAAACGTATTAAGAATTCAACTTACCAAGAAGCAGCTACAAAACAATCTACGCATGGATATGAGCACTAACCCTCTCCTTGGCCTGCAGGTGTTTGCTGTCCGTGTACTGCTCCCGGTGCATGAAGTCGTGTAATGGCACGCCCCGTACGGTGAACACGACTGGCCTGCCTAGACGGACTTTTTGCTCTAACTCCCAAGCACTTACAGATTCCTGTGGATAAAAAGTAAATATAATATAAACAAAAAAAAAAAGGAAATTAGGCGAGTGAATAATACTGAAGTCTATACGAAGTATTATTGTCATCACAAATGTTCACTAATGTTAATTCCTTATCGCATGGCTTTGAAATTAAATGTTTGTCCTCCACTGCCTACAACTTGCCCACATTCTAAGAATAAAACCAAGGATTGTGATGATTACATGACTTGTCATGATTACATGAAAGAAACCCATAAAGTTGAATAACAAATTAGTCAGGTACAAGAATTAATGTTTATAATTCAGCATTGATAGTGAAAATCCAATTTTAAGGTACTGATGATTAGCCAATAAAACCAGCTATTAAGATTAGGATTATAATGTCTATTTCACTACATTTAACCATGTAATTGAAAATTATAATACAAGCACTTTGCATGAACATTTAATATTATATCACATAATATTGTGCTCTTGGTAATAACCAATCCTTGTACAGATATCGTATGCTCTCAAATTAATAATTAAAGGATAAGTATAGATGTAACGGAGAATTTTTCACGCATTGAGGCACATTAAATACGGAACTTGATTGGAAATAAAAAATTTTGCAAACAAATCTCCTCACATCAATCAATACGAAATTAATTAATCCGTTAAGAAGTCAATTGGCGTGAATAATTCAAAAGCTTGAATGCTTAATAATCCAGGGGTTAATTCTAAAGTGCAAGGTAGAGACTAATTATCAGACCTTGAGTTGAGCTTCGACGCGCGGCAGCGTGTCGAACGCGCGTAACCGGTTCTTGAAGAGGCTGTGAACAATAAAATATTATAGGAACAGGATGTTATCAAGATAATACAAAGTATTTACAAGATTCTTATAGCTAATGAAAGAACTTCATTAGGTGGATCGAGAAATTAAAAATATTTTTAAAAGATTACGATACTAGCTCATAGGGTGTAGAAAATTTATGATAATCAAGAAAATTACAAGATTCTCATAATTTCTAAAACGCCTGCATTTCTAGCAGCATAAGGACAGCCGGAATTACGAAAAAATAGGAAACTAAGCTGTTACTTTCAAGTTTAATCAATCGTTTTTTTAAAAATGAAAATGTAGATATAAAATTGCAAATCAAGGTTAAGCTTTTTGATAGTTAAACACGCATTGAGTGAAGCTAAAAAAAGAACTCAGTTTCTCACAGGGAGCCAAAAGACAAGTTATTTCTATACGTGGATATGAACACTTAATATACTCGCCATGACAGAACGAATGACCGGAATGTAGTAGTTTAATTTAACACTCCTCACCGTGATGGATCATTGGGTCCGAGCTCTAGTTTAATAAGTTTATTCCACAGGCTATCTCTGAGGTCAAGCTTGTCATAGATGTGCTGGGCCGCTGCATGCTTCTCTTTCAGGCGCTCTACTTCGGCTTCCAGTCCCATAAGAACTTCGTCGTTGGTCTCGGTCTTGTAGAAGACCTAAAAAAGATTTTTAGTGGTCGAGTTTATAAGAAAAAATAAATAGTTCAAAATTCACATTTTTTTTATACACTCTCCTTGGTGCGTTAAAGCGCATGAAAAAATTTAGTCTTCTATTCCTATTTTCGGCGCAACCTTATCCAGCGCAGACGTTTTAGATACCGAGCAAAATAAACTAAAATAATTAATGATAAAAGTCAATTGTAACAAAAATTATACCATTGAAAGATATACTTTAGGGAAAATAGCTTCCCATAAAATCGTTACAACCAATTATTGCACCAAACCGATTATTAGACCATAATTAAAAATATATACATATATTAATCCATTAAATCTGAACGCAAATTACATCCATTAAAGAGTCTGTTGAAGAAGGTACAGTTACAGACCTCACATTGAAGTTTTTCGTCATCCCCGACGTAGCATCGCTGCCACCAAAGCTCTACCTCAGTTCTCAAGGCATCAATATTGCGAGAAATATTCGCTTTCTTCATTTCTTCCAGACGGAGCAACTCTGCTCGGTACTGAAATAATTAAATGTGCCTGAGTACCATGACGTGCAGAACAGGTTTTATTATATTATCGAGACATAAATATATATAAGTAGAACTTCATTTCAGGAGGAGTTACTCAAACCTAATCTGCCAGTCATGGAATGTTTCAGAAACTCCAAGTCATATTAAGAGATACATACTCAATACTGATCCTTAAAAACTAAAAAAAATGTGTGACATGAGAGTTTAATTGAACTACTTTAATTGAAAAATTACCACAAAAAAAATCAAATCATTTTACTTAAAGTTAAGTCGGCACATAGGAAGTTTTTAAATAAATCCTGGAATCAATGACTGATATAATGTTAGAAATCTCACCAAAGTAAGGTCAGCCGGAGTCTTTCCTGAGATGTTGTCAAGCAGCATGTGCTCTCTGTCCAACTGAGGCACCGACAGACGGTCCCACAACTCCTGGACTTTTTGTTGCAGCTGTTTCAACTCTCGTTTGTTAGCAGAAACCTGCAAGGAATTAGCCTGATTAGAAACAGCAGTCCAACATTTTAAGATTAGGAATTAACCAACAGATGCTATTAAAATGTTCTAACGTTAGCGTGATCATGATCAAAAACAAAATGAAATTCAAATTAAATGCCTTTTGTTGTACTGTGATCCTATTTATTTAGTTATTTTAAAGGACTACCGGTATCTAATTAAACTGTACAAATTTCAAAGATCAGCACTACCTCACTATTGATTGCGAATTTTTCATAAAATTTATATATGTGCTTTATTAAATTATTTCAATAACATTTTATTCAAGAGTCCAACCTTTATATAGAAAGGCATCAAGATGCTTAGCAAGACTCGAGTCCCTCTTATATCTTGTATTTGCTGATATTTTGTGCCTGTGCATATGTACATGGTGGCCATAGATTCTTATACGATAACAGTAATAAAGTAATATCTCTTCAGGCCAAAATAGGCGGCATATCAATACACTTGAAATGAAACGGCAAACATAACATGACAGATAAAGCATTTTGCTGTGTGAGCATTAAAGCATTTGCCGAGACCAAACAAAAAACCAAATACGTGCAGATAGATTACCTTAGCAGTGAGATCAGACTTGAGACGTTTCATGGCGTCAAGGTTGTGAAGGGAAAGTGTACCAAGGCCTTCGTTTGAGTGAATGATGTTCGTGGGGAAGCTGCTGTTTGCAGGCTGGTCCAACTCAACGATCAATCCTGAGATCTGCTCCTTGAGCGCGCGGAATGTGTGTAGACGATGTTTCTGTGGATGTGATTATGATATCATTCCACTGGATTCAATTAAATGTCAATAAGTCTCCAATATTTCCCAAGAAAATAAATAAAGAGAAATAAGAAAATTAAAAAATAATTCATACATCAGAACCAGAAGATTATTTTGCAGTTATTGAAAAATAAAATTAGAACATGTGCAATAAGTATATAAATCTGTCTACCACTGCATAATAATAAATGAATTTAGTTTACCGGTATCTGAAATTATAATGGTATTTTTGTTCAAATTCAGTGGCAAACTCACAAAACCACTTGGGGATAATTTCCAATCAATCAAGGCACCTTTAAAAGCAATGAAAATATTTTCAATCAAAGTTCTTGATTCCCACTTGCTGCCCTCACCTTCTCCTGCATCAGAGTGTTAATTCTGCGCTGTACGCTGGCAATTTCCTCCTTGCTTGGCACCGTGCCAGCACAAGGAGATGAGACCTCTTCCAGCAACTCAGAACACAATTCCTGCAAGCAAACTACAGATGAAGTTCTATACCAAAACTCAATTTGATTGCTTTACACTATTGTGACATGAGAAATATTTAGTTAAGCTTATTAAATTTATGCAGAAACAATTACTTATCAATTCAGAAGAGGAACAATTTTTATCAGACTAGAGTTGATGGTAAGGAGACCTAAACCATAAGAATCATAAAAACAAATATGAATGTGGCTGTATCCAGCAATGTCAGAAATTGAAACATGTTAATTTGGGCAAAAAAGTCTTCACAATATTTCTGATATTAAAGATGTAATGTGACAATTAATTAATTACTAATTTATTTAAAACAAATCACCTCTTCTTCTTTGAGCAGCTTTTGTAGATCTTTGTGTCTGCTGGAGACCTCCTGCCTGAGGGACTGGAGGCGATGGCTCAGGTGCTGGTCCATTTGCAGGAGGGAGAGGCTGTCATTGGTGTAGAGCTCATCTGCATTTACTCCCAGTTCCTGTAGGGAAAACAAATGCTAATGACAGTGTCGTTCACCAGGCAAATGTTATGGAACTGATGGCATTGATTGAAAAATTATCCATACCTTTGGATGGGTATAGTAGGGAATGGATTTCCCATGGAAATACATGGGAAATTTTAATTATAATTTTATTGTTTTTCAGAGATTATATCCACTTAACGCCCCTCACCTGTGGATGGCACTATTGAGTAGACTCCCAAATGAAGAGTATGATTCAAGCAAACATGCCATATTTATGTTTCAAATTACAAATCAACCAACTAAAAATAATTAATATTGGCAAGGTAATAAAATTACTAGTCTTACTTTAAAAAAATTAAACCCCTCTTCATTTAGCTTAGCAAAAAATAAAATACTTTACATAAATCACACAATTTGAGAAAATTATCAAACATACTTTTGATAATGTGAAGACTTCTTTTGATTTTTCTTCAACTTCATCGATGAGCATCTTCTTGTGAGCCTTCTCCTCAGCATAAAACTCTTTAACGCGGTTCTGTTAAAAATTGAAAAAATATCAATAATAACATATGCAATGATGAGTATTCATGTTAAATTTTTAATACATATATAATAAGAGTTTAAATTTGGAAATGTTCCATGAAAAGCAACAACTTAATTAATTAAAATCTGTTGAAAATTAGTATTATAAGTGGAAAAGACAAGTTAGTCCCATGATCACAAAAACTTTCAATTCACATACAGTAATGAATAAACTGTAGTTCAGTTAGAAGAAATGAACACAGCTTAGAGCCAAATTCTGTACCTTGAGATCAGCAATTCGTTTGAGCTGATCTGACGTAGAAAATCCAACTTCTTTCCATAGCTGATGTAGCTTGGTAAGCAGGCGCTGCATATCCTCCATGTAGGATGCAAGCTGTTTCAACAGGGACTCATTGACTCCTTCATCACCAACCCTACTGAATGATGCTGACATCTTCTTACATTAATTCCAATCAATTCAGTCCAAATATTTGAAACCTCAAATTTCTTGTCCTTTTAAGTATATTTCCTTAGGAAAGAAGAATAACATTGTCATATCCAAAGGGGAATTTGTCTACTTATCGTACTAAGTGGTTTTTAGCATAATGAAAGTGACACCTTTCAAGTCGGGATAAAGCAATTTGAAGCCACATTTGTGTGATATATGCTTTATGAATTCCCAATTGAATTTTTGTACCAATATTTAATGTAAAATCACTACAGTGATTATTAAATTGCAGTCGTTTTGTAGTAAGTCAGAAGTAAAAAATAACCAGCCTTCAGGGTTGGAATATACCATCCAACGTGTAAAAAATGGATGATTTTGAGAGTTTTTTATTAATAAATGAAACATTTCATTTATGAATTTGGGCTCATTTTGAAGGTCTTTGTGAGGGCTATCATATGGTTTCTCCGAAAAAATTCTATATGCTATTTGTACGGTGCCAGACACAAAATAAAAGCATCCCATATTACCCCTGGGAAGGAGGCAATTCAAGACACTTGAAATAAAACCTAATCATGCAAAGTGTACTAGTTCCTTAGTAACAGTAGGTACAACAACATCCTCCTCTTCCTTTGTAGATGATGTAGTTGTAGAATTAATTACATTTCCTGTGATTTATACTTGTTTTTCCTTTAATGAAATGATTTTACCATATCCATCCATTACTGTTTTATTGATGTGATATTACAATATCCATTGACATACCATTGAGCATTGACAACAACCTTGTTCATTGCAAGCCTCATATAAGCAGCCATATATATAGCATTTCTTCTCTATCTAAGCTTACAGGAGTGGGCTTGTAATTTAGTGCATTTTAATAGGGTCAAGTGAATTCACTATAACAATAAAAATAGTAAAAAAACATGCCTGAAGAGAGAGGATTATTTTAGTGACAATCATCATATTTTATAGAGAATTATATTGTACTTAAGCTTTATCAGTTCTCATTCTATGTTGCCCAGTGCACAATTCTATCTATGACATTCTATGCACATCATATTTACACATTTACCACACATTTTATAAATTTTAAGAAAATTTAGTTTTTCTATCACTACCACATGTTTGCATAAGAGGGTCAAAAATGACCAGCATGCATTTTCTATAGAATACAATGGGAACTTTTGATTTATATTAACAGTGACTGCAGTCAGAATTGAATTAATTGTGGACTGCAAAGATTATATCAGAAATGTTATACCTCAAAATGATTATTTTACACTGTAGGAGCTGATTTGTGTAATTATAAACAAAATGATTATATAATATGATATGAACTTATGACTTATGACTATACCCACGGGGGGAGATGTCAGGTGATCTTCTATCACCCTCTAGGTTATCATACGTCACCCTCTTATAACATGTTCTGTACCCACATGGTAGAGTCACACTCAGTGACGTCATCCCTGTTAAGGCCTATATATATAGCTCGATCTGTGCACTGCTCGTCAGTTGTAGCGGTACTGCCTAGCCGTCATCTTGCTAGCCGCTCCTCTGGCACATACTTGTGCTGTACCTGTCAATCCCTGTCATTCTGTACTCACCGAGCCAGTTTATTATTATAATAGTTCTAGCGTTAATCGTGTTTCACTTGTCCTGCCTTAGTCACACTTGGAACAATAAGTACCCAGACTCTCAGTTCGTCCTTCTGTACTCACCGAGCCAGTTTATTATTATAATAGTTCTAGCGTTAATCGTGTTTCACTTGTCCTGCCTTAGTCACACTTGGAACAATAAGTACCCAGACTCTCAGTACAAATCCATCAGGTGGTCCCAGAAACAGACACCTGACACTACTATGTGATGGAAGTATGAAACTGCTGGTAGACAGCAATTCATTCCAGTAAGACAGGACCAACTGGTAATTTTTACGTTACAAGGGTTTCAATCAGAGAATAGACCTGATATTCAATATTACCCACCTAGAAACACATTAGTTGATGAAGCAACCACTTGTTACTGTCTTGTGTTGTAGGAAGTCAGCTTCAATATAAGTCACATAAGAGTTTTTGTCACTAGAAAAATTTGTTTGGCTTGTCCTAATAGTAAGTTGGCTTTGGTTCATTGTAGAGCACTGATAAATGCTACATGTATAGTCCATTAGTGTCATTGCCTGTCATATGATCTGATAGTCAGCCATTGTTGAAAAGTTGAAATTTTCTAAGCATATTGAAGGTCAAGTTAATAAAGCCAATAAACGACTTGGACTGATCAGACGCTCTTTCGAGTTCCTAGATGCAGGATGTCCAGCAGCTATCTCAATCAATCGTCAGCTATGGAAAGATCGGGTTCCAAAGGCCGGATCCCTTGTGAATCAAGTCACGAAAAGTTCAAGAATCGGCAACAGGCCATGGGCCT
This sequence comes from Hyalella azteca, assembly GCF_000764305.2. Taxonomy (NCBI): domain Eukaryota; kingdom Metazoa; phylum Arthropoda; class Malacostraca; order Amphipoda; family Hyalellidae; genus Hyalella; species Hyalella azteca. Next base: position 10,176 of record NW_025938731.1, on the reverse strand, counting down.
ATTTCTTCAGCGCCGACACTTCTATTCTATTCTATTCTATTGTGTAATTGGTTACACTTAAGTATGGTTTTTTTTCCAACATTTCTTCAGGTCGCTTTAGGTTGGCCAGTTGTCTAATTTATTTATTGTTTTTATTTTAATGCTCAATTCATATAAGACATTGTCTACTTGTCTTGGTAGATTTGCTTCTGCCACTTATTCTGTTGCTGTAATGGACTTTTCACTATATTTTTGGCTTCCTCTTTCTTTCTCTATAATGCTCTTTCTCACTTTCCTCTACAAATAATATCAGGACCACATGTCTCCTGCTGTGGAAACATTGTAGTCAATTTCAACTAGCTCATTTTCTTTTTCTGCACATGAAGGTTGACAGATTGGACTGCCATTCACATCTTTTCGCTTTCCAGTCCTCCCCCAAGAATGATACATTTTGAATTTTTTATCCAGACATTAATTGTCATACATTGACTTATTCAGAAGATGAATCCCCTTCATACAAAAGCTGCACTAATATTTTTTCAGGAAGGCTTGTCTGACACACAACTTAACATGTTCACAAATCCTCCTCATGAAGGGGCAAGAATTCTAATATCATTTTTCCTAGTTATGCCTCCAATAAGCTAAGCTTGCCACATCCAAGGGTTGATGACTATCTGTGCAGCATACACAGTTTGGGGTTACTTATTTGATTTTTGGCTGCTAGATTGACAGTTCAAGTGTTGCGTATGCGAGTTTTGTAGATTGTGAAACTCAAAAATCTGGAAATTTGTATTTGTATTTTTGTTGTTTCAGCAAATTTGCAGAGAAACTTCTAAACAAGGCTGCTTGTCATCCAGCCTCAAATAATTATTGCATACTGAATGAGCAGCTATGCTTGAGTTCCTACCCTATTGGGGTGAAGTGCAGGTGTTTCAATTTGAATGCAATAAGGAGGTGAACTTCATTTCCATCTGCACAGACTGGGCTGACACAATGTGTTTTCTCTGTGTTATGTTAATTAGTTTTTATGTGTCTAAAACCCTCTCATAAATTAATCATCTATTAATTTATTTACCACTTAAAATGCGATAATACAAGTATGCTTAAAGGATTCCTAATATATACACAGACTTATTTAAAAGTCTCAAACCATAATATTCTTTCTACACAAACAGTTTACCACTATTTAGTAAAGCAAGGTTGACTTTCAACTTTCATACAGGTTTCAAAGTTTTCACTAGTTGACTTGGACTTTCGCTCTGCAGATCTTAACATTTTCCTGCTAGACCTAGTGTTTTGCGGAAATCTTGCATGCAATAGTATGATGTCACTATTTCAACCATCCACGCACGTGTGGAACTAAGGCCAAGCTTAATATAAAGGAAAAAGTTGAGGGGTGTCGGAATTATCCACAGTGTCAGAATATGGCGTGTTTACCCTATTCCAACACAGGGTGTCAGAATTACAAATTACGATTTTGAAGCACTGTCAGAATTAGTCTCACAATATGCTGCATTCAGTCACACACAGTGTCAGAATTCAGCAATTTGGTAGATTTGAATTCTAAAGGCTTTTAAATAAATATGGCAACAGTTTGTGACGTTTTATCAATGCTGGCGCATACGCTGATCTATTTATAGCCATTTATTTCTTGACACGTCCTTAAGGTGTCGGAATATGGTGTGTTTACCCTATATGGAAACGTATTAGGTTGACTTGTTGTTACGTTGTGCAGGATATTTTGGTGGGAATGTTGAAGTAGGGTAAATGCAGTATATTCCAACACTTTAAGGATGTAGCAAAAAATGAATGACTATAAAAAAAACGTATGTGCAACTCGCGTTCTGTTTGCTTTACCTCACTCTCCAAACACGGCACTACACGCCACTGACGCCAGCAACATTGAAGCGTCACGAAATGTTGCCATATTTATTTAAAAGCCTTTAGAATGCAAACCTACCAAATTCATATATTCTTACACAGTGCAACACTGTGCAACTAAATTTGGCATTTTGTGAGACTAATTCTGGCCGCGCTTCAAACTCTACTAATTTGTAATGCTGAGACTCTTGTGTTCGAATTCCAATCGCTGTGTGAGCTGTATTGGAATATGACACAGCTTGGAATTAGAACACTATTGAATATTGAACACTACTTATATAGGCTTTTAATTAAGAGCTATTAAGCTTTTAACTAAGAAAATTTTAATTTTTGCACCCAGATTGGAACGAGCTGTGTATGTCTAATTCCAAGCTGTGTCGGAATTAGTTTTTATGTGTCTATAACAGTCTCTTAACTTAATCATCTATTAATTTATTTACGACTTGAAATCAGCAAATACAAGTATACTTAAAGGATTCCTAATATATTCACAGACTTATTTAAAAGTCTCAAACTTAAATTAGCATTAGTGCGTTAACAATGTGTGCATTTGGGGCGGTCCATTCTAGCTTTCTAACGCTGTTTGGATTCCAGTGGCAGTGACGTTGCACGCGTTCTGATGGTAATTGGATTCTTGTGACTGGCACTGCACACATTCTAGCAATGATTGGATTCATGTGACTGTGACGTTGGACGCGTTCAAGCATTGATTGGATTCTTGTGACTGTTACGTTGGACGCGTTCAAGCGTTGATTGGATTCTTGTTACTGTGATGATGCAAGCACTGTTTTTTTCAAAGAAACAGCTGTGGCATCTTGCAGAGACTCATCAGTGATGATGATGGACTAAAAGTGGAAGTGTGCTGGACGATCCAGATTTTTGGGTCCTGCTTTCCAATTTGCTATGTTTACCAGTTAATATATTACCCCTCTGGATTTCCACACTGTGACCAGCCCTGCACCGGGCTGTGAGGGCTGGGCTGCAGCTGTATAAGTTTCATTGAGATCAGAGAAAATAAATTTTTTGTGCACATGGTTACATTTTGGAACTAAACTGAGCAAGTTAATACACTGGAATTGGAATGACTTGATTGAGCTTCAAAACAAAAACCATTATTAATCCAATTCTGAATTTATTACCTCATGAATTCAAATGGTAACACAAATTTCAGGATTTGTCACAATTTCTGCAATCAATTTTGTAGTGATAGACTGCAGTCTGCAACTGCAAGTACTGTCTATCAAGTGTCTACTGACTAGTGTCAAGTTGAAAACTTGAAGCATTTGATCAAGTGTTAATTGCTTGGTACTTTTTTGCCTATAATAGGTTTTAAATACATTGGCAGTCTGGCAAAATATTCTCTGAGCTAGGTTCAGAAAATGTTTCCATCAACATAAGATTGATAAACTTATGGCTTTAAAAAACTGCTACATTATCTAGTCTTGGAAGCTGAAAGGTGATATTCAAATGACATGTCATCAATGCAATAGAATGGCAGATATATTTCTGGAACCTAAGATTTCAATTTGTGAAATTATATAGTGTATAGCCATTTTTTAAAGATTGAGCAGACACGACTAGTTGTAAGAGACTTTGTAGCACGCCGTTCACAGTTCACACAAACAAATAAATTTCCACACCCACAAAACTGCCATACAATTTATACCTGCCTTGTAGTACTAACGAACAAACTTTGAAGTACGATTGGTTATTGCTGTGGGGTCACGTCTTTCAGCCACAAATAGTAATGAAGAAGACATGAATTTGAAAAATTGAAGGTGTTGCAATCTTTGGTCGTGTTTGTTTATAAAGAACAAAATAAATTCTTCCTAACAAATATCACTTGTAATTATATGTTTTTTCATTTTTTATGTGAGTTTTATCTGTATCTGATGTTTATTCCATTTTCTATTAATATTATCATGTTTTGTGCAGATAGTTGCAAACAAAACTGTTTTAAAATCTAGTCAATTTAATTTCTTTAAGTAGTACAAAACTATTTCAGTATCTATGTATGATAATGCTGGTATCCATGATTGGGTTCACATGACTGTGAACCCAATGCTTGATCTCTCCCAATGCTTGATTCAAAGTCTTTGGCACATGCTTCCACAGCTGCTGTGTGAATGAAGGGATAAATGTCATCCATTGATATCAAATTAAAAAAAAACAGCAAATTGATTAGGAAGTTAATTTATGAATCTTGATTATATTTGGGAATGAAAATTTCCTTATTATTCCAGGAATGTTTCATGAATACGCTTTTGAAAATTAAACTTCTCTAGTTAAGGCAGTCTTCAAAATAATGCAGTCAAAAATAGTCAAAAATAATAATGCAGTCAAAAATAATCAAAATCAAAATATTTAGTTCTAAGACTGACATTAGCATAGGAGTTATTTGAAAAATGTGTTATTTATAATATAAGTAAAAGAAAGAATGTTTTTAATATTAAAGATATACCACATCTTCAGTAATAAAAATGAGGCGTCACTCACTTGGCAAATACCTACGGATTCAAATGCCATTATGCACCGCCTATATAATTAACCTTCAAAGTTACAAAAAATAAGAACTGATAATCGAAAAAAAATTGCAGTGCCTGTATTTTTGTATTCAATGGGTTTGCACCACTCGAACCCATTTCACCAGCCAGGAGGATGTCGGGAATGTAACGTATTCTCGACATTGACATTAAGGTTTGCACTAGTTGCCAAAATCAGTCCTTCATTAGATGGCACCAGTCTCAATTCTCAACTTCTCAAGCCATGGCCCATGTGGATTGTCGTCTTCTACTATTCAGTTTTGTAATTCATTTCCAACCAAAATGTGATCTATGAATAATAAATATTCATGACTGTACCGAGTACTTCCAACTCTTAGAACCTGAGTTAACACATTAGAAATCTAGTCAACTTGATGCAGATACTCGTTCAAGTGTGATAACCTTGCCGCACATTCATCGTTGAACAACTTCAAGTCTTTAAGAGTATGGCGCACAGTGCACTTTTTTACCAGCATATTACGTTGCACAGCAGAAATTGATAAAATGACGATAAAAATTCCTGCACACCTGCATGGTGGCAGGGAATTTTGTTTAGTACTTATCGGTTTGCAAAAGCATCAACGCCCGGTGCCCCGGTCCGGCTGAGCGGGAGGGGGAGGGTGGTGGGTAGGAAGGTTGCAGAGGTACGGGTGCCACCGACAGGCGGGTGGTGGTGTGGCAACCATGATGCTTGCCGCAAAGGCGACCGTGGCACCTTGTCCAGCAGATCAGCTGCAATTACTTTCTAAACGTTACCTAGTTCATATTAGTCCTCTCCACCCTTTCTTAATACATAATTGGTTTAGCTTCCAATAACAAAAGTCTCATTTACGACTGGTCTAAAGTCAACCCTAATTTGTGAAGAGCGTCAGGAGCCTGATAGAGAAAATAAAAATGACCTTATTTGAAGCCTCGCGGTTCTCCATCATAGGCTCTCAATCCTTACGCAACATTTTCCCAGTATGTTAAATGCACTTACATTTGTTCCCTTCAACAGGGGGGTATGAAGGCCAGGACCTGGACACAATACTTGAGGAGTTGAGGTTCATCAGAGACAGGGAGGAATTCCTGCCATGCGCCAACATGCTTTCTATTCTATTATTATCTTTCTATTTCTACATTAAAATATTAAAAATTTATAATGACGCCACAGGGCATTTCTAAAGCCATGGCCGACATCATGCACCATGCATATTGCGTAGGCCATGTAAGTGTGTTCTAACATTACAGGAATCATGCGACCATAATTTTAGATGAAGAAAAAAAAAGATAACTCATTTATTCAAAGTTATATTCAAAGTTAAAAATTAAAAAAAAAACGTTTAAAATTGAATATGTAAAACGAAGTTTAATTTTACTACGAATACGATTAGTTATGTTGCCGAAAAAAAAACAAAGGAGACAGAAGAAGTGTGGATGAAAAAAAAGTAACAGAAGAAAATAAAGAATGGAAGAACATGGAAATATGGAGAACTTCTAGGATGAAATTAAATCATAATGATATACCCAATTCAAGAAATTATCAATCAATAATTCTAAATACTTTTATTAGTTTTGTACCGATTGAAGCTACCAGAAGTGCCATTCATTGGTCATTTTTCATTTGTTTATTTACGGCTAGCTTGGCGGGCCTGCGGTGAAGTCTAACAACACAATAACACGTGGTACATCGACTGTGACATAAAAAAATGCAATATTTCGCTGCACCACAAACAATTAAATGTAAATAATTAGTAATGGAAAATATGTTGCTGGAAGATTTTGAGAGACTGTGCCTAAGCAGAATAATATATTGTTATTATTATAGTAAATATATTAACAAAGTAGTTCCTTTGATTGCCACTGCTGGCGCTAGCATCTGGATGTGGACACGTCAACTTTATTTAGAATTCAAACAATTTAATATCTTACTGCGCCACAAGTTAATACATTTAAATAATTAGTAATGGAAAATATGTTGCTGGAACACTTTAAGAAACCGGACCTAAACAGAATACGATATTATATAATAAATTCAAATAAGGCCCGCCCACAGCCAGTGTAGCTATCAGCTCAGGTGCTCAGCTGAGTGCTGACACAGCAAACCGCCCCTTTCTTCAGAAGTAAGAAAGCTTTTGCCGGGGAAGGTTGTGTTACCTGATCGGTCCGTAAAGAAGCGTTGATCGGTTCAAAGTGACATAAGACCAGGTTCTTTTGAATAACCTAAAGAATTGCACCATGCACACCTGGCACATCTTCCTGACCATGAAGTCAGATGAGATTCTTTTACCAGAGTGATGAGGTTGAGGTGACTCACTTTGTCTCACCTCTCTATTCTTACCCATCGTGCCAGCCATCAGGCAAGGCTCAAAGCCTCAAGGCTGGTAGGTATGGACTATGGAGCAGCCTAGCAGGTGCCCCTCTCCTTTTCACAATACTGACAACTAATAACAAATTAAAAGTTCTGATCTTTATTAGGTAATTGATCAATGAAAATTTTGAGGTACTGAAATGCAGAGTTCGTCAAAAACGTTTACAGTCACTGCAAGCGCCAACCCCGGCAACCCGTCTCACATCCGTTGTCCACAGCAGCTCAAACCGGAATCCATGAGTGAACTCGCTAGTCGCTACGGGTTGCCTGCCGAAGACCACCTGTAGGGACACTATTTATCTATGTTATCAGTTTTATTAATTTTCTAGAATATTTGTCTTTTTCGCAAACCATCCGAGCTACTTAAAGATTGACATTTTGTTTCTTCGTAGATTCAGTTATCCATAGGATCATAACAGCCTGATCCGCCAATGCTTGGGGTAAGACATTAAATAGCTCCTGTTATATTGATCTAATTTGTAATATTTGCTTATATAATGTACTTCATTTATTCATCTCGATTTGTATTATGCAATTAGTATTATAGCCGTTTGTTCATTCTACAGGTGCAACTTCCATACTTTACAAAATACACTTAAAACACTATCCTCGGCAAATTCGTATTATAATCCCCATTCTAAGTTCTTGAATTGTAGCGGTTTCGTAACTAACCGATCCGCTATAAATTGGTGACCCCATAGAGTAGATCCGATTAAGAATTTAGTTCCGTTCAAACACTACTTTATTTTTGCCATGGACCCTAACGACTCTGTTTCTCAAGTTACTGTTCCTCACGTAACTATAAAGGCGCCTACGTTTTCCGAGAATTCCGTAATCTTATTCTTTAAAGTTTTCGATGCTCAATTCAAATTAGGCCGTATCACCAGTGATGAAACCAAATATTTTCATGCAATTAGTAGTATCCCCATGGAATATTTAGCAACTTTGCCTAGAGACGTCATCGATTCCAATAATTACGAAATTCTAAAATCAGCACTCATCGCTGCTTACGAACAGTCTAAACCAGAGTTGTTCGAGAAGTTGATTTCTTCAAAATCCTTCTCTGGGCGTCCTTCAACTTATCTCCAAGAATTACGCACGATCGCATCGAAAGTAGGAGTAGGGGATGAGTTAGTCAGACACAAATTTTTGCAATCCTTACCTTCCCCCATATCAGCTGCCCTGGGAGCCCAGTCAGATCTAGACATGACCCAACTTGGTAGTATAGCTAATAATCTTATGCCGTTTGCTCAAGACAAATGTTCAGCCGTTACCAATGTGGCAAAGCGTAGCTCCAACACATTACACACACTGCCCTGGAGCCTGGATGTAATGGACCATCATGATTCCTGCCTTCCGGAACGTAGCCTTCAACACTTCTGGGCAGTGTGGAATTCTAGAGGGATAATAAATTAACCAGTACACAATGCAAGCATATTGGAAAGCAGGACCTGAAAGCTTGGAAAGGCCAGGAACTTTGCACTTTCAGTCCATTATTTATATATCCTATCCCTTTCCAGAATTCCATTTGTGATTGGTTTGTTATTTTAGCAACTTTCAGCTTTCCAGCTTTGATTGGAGAATGGAATTGTAATATTATCTGCTTTCTAGCTGTGATTGGTTGATGGAAATGCTTTCAAGCTGTGATTGGCTGATGGGGATGCTTTCCAGCTGTGATTGGTTGTGCCCATAGTGGCAAACCAGTGATTTTTTAGAATCAGTTCAATTTTAATTTCCTCATTCACTCAAGAATTTAACCAATTATTTATAATGATAATTCTGGACTTCTGGTATCCAAGATACTTTACTGGTCTACTTATAGGACTCAAAAATGAACTTGAGGAAGAGTCTAAAAAACTATCTGCTTTGCCACTATGGTTGTGCCCATAAGCCCCGCCCCCAAGTATGGTATATGTACTACAGTACTGGTTAACTAAATACTTAACTACTAACTAAAACTTGATCATTACAAACAAAAGGCCTGGAAATTTTTTTAAAAACCCATTAAATATAAGACAAATAAAAAATATCTACCAAACATGAGATATCCAAATAATTCTATTACAATCCTAATGTACTATACAATTGAAACATTTTGTCCACTTTTGATCCTCCTTTTCATTTATAGTCAGTCTCTTGGCAGGCTGGCAGAGCACTGTATCCAAGGAAAGCTTTTCACCTTGGGTGGAAAGCTTTTTTATAAGTGAACTTCAATTCTTAGAATTCCAGCCTGCAAGTTCTGGGCAATCATATAAGCAACCGAAAGCCACCAGACAGAACGAATCAATTGAATTAGACCAATCAGCCCTCAGGAGAAACTGCCGGCGATCGAATGGCCTAGCATCGTCCGCCACACCGCGAAAAAATTTTGCACCACTCGGACGTAGCGCGCCGGAGCCTTGCAGGTTGCAGCGAATGTGATATCCGCCACCAAGCCGTCCGTATCTAGGCAGAGCGTCGAACCAGCCCTTGGTCGAACGCCCGCGGGTCGAACGCAGCAGCCGAGTGCTAACTGCTAACCCAACCTAACCTAACCTGATCCTGACTCAGCCAGTCGCACGGCTCTTTCGACCGACGGCCAGCGGGCCAGGTGGTGCACGGCAGGTTTTATGCGAGGCCGGAGGTGGGCAAAGCCAAGTGGTCGCAGGCTGTTGCGCGCAAGTTCCAATTCGAGCGGTGGCCAGGGTATGAAGTGATGCTTCGACGCAACGTTCAGTGGTGCCTGTGGTGGACGACTGGACGGCCATTCGACATCGTGTCTGGGGGGTGTGGAGCTCAAAATATTCAAAGCAGAAGGATGTCAAGGCTCGGTTACGGATAGCAGGTTGCCAGGTTCCATTCACGGCTGTTTGGTGGATGTCCGGAGAGATCCAAGGCGTTCGATTCACATTCAGGGCTTATTTGTGTACAAAATTTGTGGTGCACGGCTGCGCTCCCGTCGCTACAATACATTACCGCCTACGGTACGTCCGCGACTACAGGAATTTTTCATAATTCTCTCAGATTAATGTTCGCTTATTTTTATTTAAGCCTACAAAATAATCGAATATAAGCAAGTTATTGATGAAAGAAATAAGTTCAACAATTTTCGTTGAATTCGTACATGAAATTTATAACCTAACTTTTTATTGTAGGTAAGCCACATAATAATATACATAACATAACATAGTGATGTCGGCGCTGAAGTGTAGGCCTGATGTGGCTTGTCGCCGATTCTTTTCCTTTTCGTGCCCTGTTCATAGATCTAAACTCGTGTCATTTGACCGGATCGTTTCATGACTGGCGATAGTTTGAAGTAGCTACTGGACTTCCACCGGGTTCGATAAGAAGCTGGGCATTTCAAATCTGAACATATATTTTTCCATAGCTTTATCTAGTCTGTTCTTGAACGCGTTCATACTTGGAGCGCCAACGATGTCATCG
>NW_025938730.1:0-475 GCF_000764305.2 Hyalella azteca | reverse complement strand
GAAAAAGTTATATTTATGAAAACAAATTACATATCTAGAAATGCAACAAAATGTTTGGATGTGATATATGGATGTGATGTACTTTACGCGACATAATATGGAAATTATTTTTATAACTAGTATCTAGAAATGCAACAAAATGTTTGGATGTAATAATTATACTTTACGCGATGTAATATGGAAATTATTTTTATAACTCTAGAGCGAGGAAATTCTAATTCATTCAATGCAAATTTGTCACATGTTACTCAGGAGCGCTTTTCTAACTAATGGAGCTTTTAACTCAGGAGCGCTTTTTTTCTAATGTGAATTTGATGCATGTAACTCAAGAGCGCTTTTCTAATTCAATCGATATGACTTTAATTTGTTATATTTAACTCAGGAGCGCTTTCCTAACTAATGGAGCTTTTAACTCAGGAGCGCTTTTTTTCTAATGTGAATTTGATGCATGTAACTCAAGAGCGCTTTTCTAATT
>NW_025938729.1:0-345 GCF_000764305.2 Hyalella azteca | reverse complement strand
GCGCATTGAAAATAATTAGCCAGGACAGCATTCCAAATTTCAGACTTGTATCTTATTTATGAGGGGAGTTATTGCAGTTCTAAATAGTTAAAAAACTCCGTAGGCGACTATCGCGGCTGAGCGCGTTGATGCCGAGTCCACGGGGCTCTTAAGACGAGCCCGCTCTGCTTCTTCGTAGTAAGCTCCAAAAAGGCTGGTTGAAGAATTTTCCCAACAGATGATTAGAAGAAAAAAGTGAAATAAAATGTAGGACTACCCTATCGAAATTCGAAGACCTGTCAGCCGCTGGCACACGGACGCCCCAGGTTCTTATGGCCGGGTAAATTAGAAGCTCTATGTCCGCAT
>NW_025938728.1:0-1715 GCF_000764305.2 Hyalella azteca | reverse complement strand
ATAAAACCACAGTTAACAACTATTTTTTAGAATGAGGATAATTACGTTTTTTTTTTGTCGCTAGTTTGTGTGATGTCTTTGAGGTATCCCTGACTTTCTTATAGGTATCCTCCCACACACTGTCAATTATAAAGCGCCGTTACTCTGATAACCGACAGAATACAATGGTTCCCCTAGCTGAGTTTGAAGAATTCAATTGTCTGGCTATTTATCTTAGACAATCGGCCCATTTATAATTTTTGTATGTTAAATTTCAGTTTTATCTCTGCTCAAGGTCAGTTAAATCCCAATAAATAACCGAACAACTAACCTTAGCCTACATAAGCACTTAACGAAACTTGGTTTCGTGAAGAAACTAAGATACTTAAGCACTAATTTTAAACTTGGACCGTTTAAGCATCAAAACCTGATCGTCGGATCTCAACTTACGACCCATCAAAGTACTCACTAATCCTGCTCTGCGTCAAGTTTTTGTTTCTCGCACCGACGGTGTTGTTCGCACGGAGGGCGACTTCTGTGGTTGGTGATCGAAGGAAGGTCACCTGAGGAAGAAATAGATGTGTAAATGCCGAGAGGTTGCCCTGGAAATCTGTCTCCACGGGAATGTCCCAAAAAAGTGAGGAGACGCTGAGGGCCGTGGGAAAGAAGGGGTTGACAAAGGGATGCTTGATGGAGTGTAGGGTATCCCTGCACTCAGGGCAGACGGGCTGGGTGAGCGGTCGACCCTATATATATATGACGCCAGGGAACTGTAGTGACCCGAACGAAGCTTGGACAGAGCCGAGCGAAGTAGCGTGGACAGTTCAAGCAGCAGATCAACTGGCGGCCAGTACTGTCCACGTGTGCAGACACTTATATTGGGTCAGAGGAACGAGGTCTCTTCAGAGGCAATCGGTCAGGGAGGAGCAGCATACAGGACCATGTTGTCCTCGGGGGTTGGTCTCGGCGCTCAACTGCGTACTCAGGGAAAGAGTACCCAGAGTACGAGTAACCAGGGAAATGAGTATCCAGAGTGCGAGTAATCAGGGAAACGAGTACCCAGAATACGAGTAACCAGAGAAACGAGTACCCAGAGTACGAGTAATCAGGGAAACGAGTACCCAGAGTACGAGTAACAAGAGAAACGAGTACCCAGAGTACTAGTAACCAGAGAAAAGTACGAGTAGCCAGGGAAACGAGTACCTAGAGTACGAGTATCCTGGGAAACGAGTACCCAGGGAAACGAGTACCCAGAATACGAGTAACCAGGGAAACGAGTACCCAGAGTACGAGTAATCAGGGAAACGAGTACCCAGAGTACGAGTAACCAGGGAAACGAGTACCCAGAGTACGAGTAACCAGGGAAACGAGTACCCAGATTACGCGTAACCAGGGAAACGAGTACCCAGAGTACGAGTAACCAGGGAAACGAGTACCCAGAGTACGAGTAACCAGGGAAACGAGTACCCAGAGTACGAGTAACCAGGGAAACGAGTACCCAGGGAAACGAGTACCCAGAATACGAGTAACCAGGGAAAAGAGTACCCAGAATATGAGTACTGCGTACTCAAGAAACGAGATGCAACCGAGAGCTTCGTCTTCTGGCGGCAGGCTACCGCCACGTCATTCTGCACGAGAAAACCTGATAGTTCGACTGTCCTGGATTAAAAACCGTTGCCGTTGAAATGGATGACATAAAAGGAACAAGGACTTGATGGAAACACGGCAGAGATCTG
>NW_025938727.1:0-854 GCF_000764305.2 Hyalella azteca | reverse complement strand
CGAACGCCTGCCGACGGGGCGGCCATCCTGCAGCAAGCCACTAACCAGCACGTCGTCATCGTCGGGACCTCCTTCATCGGTAACATCTCCATCTGTCCATCCAAATGTCGAATGTCAATTAAACGCAAAATTAACAATGTTTCCATCGTCGGGACGTCCTTAGAACATCTCATTCTTTCCATCCAAATGTTGAATGTCCATTAAATGCAAAATTAACAATGTTTCCAGCGTTGGGACCTGCTTCATCGGTTAAATCTCTTCTTGTTCATCCGAATAACGATGTCAAGTTTTTGATTATGGATTGATGTGGATTTGTTTATGATTGAAAGAATATGAGAATTGTCTTATTTTCCTGTAGGCTTGTTGAACTTTTATTGCTCACTTCATGACGTGACACATCATGCAGTCACTGTACATCATTTCATACATCATTCATCATGCAGTCACTGTACATCATTTCATACATCATTCATCATGCAGTCACTGTACATCATTTCATACATCATTCATCATGCAGTCACTGTACATCATTTCATACATCATTAATCATGCAGTCACTGTCTTTTGGATTCCTGAGGCAAAAGGGAATAAATTCTGTTTTATTTTTGTATATGTTGCTAGATTGTGTTTTGTGAACGCCTTCTTGTGAATTTAGAAACAATACAAATTTCTTGGTATGCTTGACGCAGCGATTTATACCTGAATAATTGCTGTACATATGAAATTTGATGCTGGCAAGCTTTCGTTTTCAATAATTATGATTTTTATTATGTTTTAAAGAGACTGGTTCATATATTTGTTTTCACTCGTCTTAAATTAAATGTACTCACGTTACTAACTTACCTCAGGCATGG
>NW_025938726.1:0-1431 GCF_000764305.2 Hyalella azteca | reverse complement strand
AAAAATTTAAAGGCCATGCTTGACAATTTAGGTAAGAACAAGTCATACTCATCCCTTCAGGCCTAAGTGGAAAAACACAACTTCAGATGGGTTAGTACACCTGTTAATGAATTTGCTAGCTGCAAAAAATTGGCACTAATTCCACAGGATGCACAAAATTGATAATGAATTCAAGTCAAATTTCGCAGCGCAATCAGAAAAGTGAAATCTGCACGAAGTTCGAAGCCAAGAAAATACTGAAGCCAGATCATAGTGGCAAAGCAGCAATTTTTTTAGACTCTTCATCAAGTTCATTTTTGAGTCCTATAAGTAGACCAGGAAAGTACCTAACTTGGATACCAGCATTTTCATACATAAGAAATTGATTAAAATATTAAGTAAATAAGGAAATTAAAAATGAACTGATTCTAAAAAAATATCTGGTTTGCCACTATGAGCCAGATGCTCGATCGAACAGTACGTAGCTACTGGACCAGGAGCAACGTTCATGTTCGTTGACCCACTCGACTGTCGTATTGCTCAAGAAGCAAATATGACGTGAACGTGATGTGTCAATGCAGCCCATTGGCTCACCAAGTACAAGAGTAATGAGACAACTAAGCAAGTCAGCAACCTTGCAGTTGACATCCTGATTTGCTAATGTGTGGGTGTGCAGTGTACTCTATTACTGTTGTGGGGTTGCCTTCATGATATAAGACATCTTTGAATTGTTCAAGCACCGTAACCAATGGTGAGTTGAACTGGTTTTCATTCATTTGCAAATAAATAATGTATGTTTGATATAATGTATTTTTCTATAGTAAATAGCAGCGGGAACTTTGGTGAGGCTCTAAAGTCAAGTCAGACATGGAACATTTCCTACTAATTACTGCGCTGTCACGTGCCGGCTGTCGGTGTCTTCCAAAGTTCATTTACATTTTCAAACATTGCTTCATAAATACTGTACCAAGGACTAATCCATCTTCTTCATTAGTATAAAATATAAATTTCTTAGTTTTTCAGTATTCTGCACAGTTTAATATATCTTAATTTTCTTGCATTAACCACGAGAAACGCAAATGTTTGCTTGTATACAAACGATCTCTTAAAACGTTGAATGAGATTTCCCAATCAATCTACTGTACGGTACTGTCAATACCACTAACTTTGTTACAGGCAACAACACATTTTGTCTCTGGCCTTCATAAGTAACAATCTATTTTGTTAACAAAACTAAGCCACAATTTTCTGGCATGATAGAAAAAACATTTTAGTTATTGTGTGGCAATCAAACCCTGCAAATTGTAGTTTGGACCAATATTAAATGGCTTATATATATAGTCAGATGGGGTAAGACAGGACCGAAATCACTAACAAGCCTGTAGCATCTATACCATGAATAACTAAAAAACCCTAAACCTATCACAAGGTGTAGTTATGCAATGGGCTTCT
>NW_025938725.1:0-2614 GCF_000764305.2 Hyalella azteca | reverse complement strand
TAAGATTCGTTAAGAAGAGCTGCATCGTAGATGAGGTGTGACGCACTGTTCAGAGTTGAGGTGACCGTAGCAAGCTCTGGTGATAGTTTAATGCTCTGATAGTTTAATGAAACAGAAAAATATTTTTTTTCTATAGATTTTCTACCAAGAAAAGAGAAATTTCACAATAAATCTTTTTTCTCAATTAATTTATTCCCAATTTGAAATAAAAAGTTAACTAAATTTCATTTTAATTAAGAAAATAATTTTTGGTCGATATATTTGGCATGAGGAACTTATAATACAGCGTCACAGTCTTGTAATCCGTTAGAAAGTGGGTCACGTTGTAGACAAGTCAGCGGACAGTTGAGTTCAAGTGCATGGAGGCTTCTCTCAACCTCTCAATACGAACACAAGGCCTTTCGGCTCCAAAAACTTATTACAGATGAAAAATTCAATTATCGTATAGATTCAAGGAATCCGAATGGGGACAGAATTTTGACATATATTACATTCTAAATAATATCGATAAATCGATTGTCACTGATTCAGAGTAGAAATTCAACATTTCCAGCGTTTTTAATATTTATCCACCATTTCAACGTCACAGCCGATGCACAATGACGGATATAAATCATTTTATTCTCTGATTATATTATTTACAAATTTATAAAATTGATGGGTAACTAAATTAAATTTTGGCATCGAACTACGTCGTCAAATCATTCTGGCAGGACATGCGTCATCATAATGTAAATAAATAATGCAGGAAATGTTGCCCGTTTCTATATTGTGAGTTTGTTGATTGTAATGAAGTAGTATGCAAATTTACCACCACTGGCAATCAGACCGCTGAGATTAAGCGCGACCAGCTTCGACGTGGTCGATAAATTTGTGGCAGCCGTCAGTCAAGCTGCTGATCCCGACTGGCGTACTGGTTCCTCTCTTATATGATTATAGCTCCGACGCCAGGGTGAGTTGTTGCGTGAGATAGTGGTCAGATTTGAATGCTTTATGAAATACCGTGATGTTAGTGAACCTATTGATTTATTATGCGTAGGTATTAACTCTTTCTTTCTATTTTATATTCATGCGGTTAATCTCAAAACCCTATGCTATAGCTTTCTCTCTGCGCATTCGATTTATTGTAGATCCGATATAACGCTGGGTCTTGAGACTGGAACGCACATAAAACATGAATCTGTCCTGCAGCAATTCCCAAATGCCTGGACATTATGACATCACACTTTCAAGTCATTATAAGTGATTTATTCAACACATACAATACATGAGAACCAGCAACAAACAGTTCTATTATAGGAAATTGGTATTAGTTCAGACCAGCTTAAGTTAAACTTCATTGCTTGTATAGTCGCTCTAACGTCATTATACAAAGGAAAGTGTTACCCGTGTGAAGCGTTGCTTCAAGTCAGGTGCTTGCCTCTGCCGGCAGGCGGCGGCGCTGGCTACCTCAGGCTCAGAGGCTCAGTGATCCGACAGCGTCGGTTGAGAGAGGAGGATGTTGATAAGCGGGTGCATTTATTGAAGGGTGACTGATGTACTGTACATATGTAACTTGGCTCTTAACTGTACTGTACATATTTTACATTTTTACAACAGATTAAGCGTATCTGATGATGGCTGTGAAGAAGATTCTAATGATTCCTCCGCCGCTGAAGTAATTTTTTAGCAAGACTACATGGCAACCATGTTGACCAACATTTTCAAAATGGAATGAAAAAGTACAATTAGTATTTCACCTTTTCGCACTTGCTCAATCTCAGTCGTTTTACAGCTAGATGCTTTTTAAGGTGAAACTGTTGAATCTTAGTAACCTGATACATCCTTTACATTGAATAAGTGATCAATCACTCCTCACTCTCTGTGTTGAATATTTTCCGAGATATACAAGCGTTGAGGCAATTAAACCGTATGAGGTCGGTTTGCTGTAAGCACTAATGCCGAGTGTAAAATTTTATTGTCGAGTGACGAGTGTATAACATAAGCTCTCAGGCCCAGCGGTCATCCCTGTGGTTGTCCTGTGGCTTTCAGTCCACCCAACGTGGACACCTTGCAAAGAAGAAGAAGAAGAAGAGTGACGAGTGGTGAATTACGTTTAAAAAGTGATTGATTCACGTTCTTTCATCACTTCGCACTCTCTGGGTTAAATATTTCCTTAGATATAAGCGTTTAACCTGTGGAACCTGAAGCGATCGTCAGGTTTCACTAGATATGACATGAGAATGATGAGATTAGATCGTTGAACGTGGTCCAGCAGACAATAGGTAGATCTGTCTCAAATGCTATGGTTCAAGTTCATAGAATCAATATAGAATGAAAGGTTGTGGTTCTTCTGGCGCCACTGAAATATAGTGATGTTCTATTACAGCGTCAGCCCCTAAAATTACGGAATCCCCCGATTCTCCGCCGCACTCGATCGATCAATTGTTCGCCACGTGTTCTGCCCTTAACTGATCTTTCTTCAGCGCCCTCAGCTTGTGTGAGTGTGTTTGACCTAGTCTCGTTTGGTCACTCGTTGAAGTAAGACGTGTGGTGTATAACTCTCCTTAAAAAGCCGGTTGTGACGCAGAGCCCAGAAAACGGGTAGCTGTGTATTGAAGTGTGGTGTCGTGAA
>NW_025938724.1:0-581 GCF_000764305.2 Hyalella azteca | reverse complement strand
GTCCATTCTACCTCGGCTAACCCATATGTCATTACGAAAGCTCATCGAATCCCATAACAACCCCGTGACCACTCAGCGATGTGATTATTATAGCAATCCGCTAGCAGTGTATTAGATTCTGAGTATAATTTTGTGAACCATTTTGCCTTGAATGTAAAGTAACGTGTTTATTCTACCTCGGCTAACCCATATGTCATTACGAAAGCTCATCGAATCCCATAGTAACTCCGTGACCACTCAGCGATGTGATTATTATAGCAATCCGCTAGCAGTGTATTAGATTCTGAGTATAATTTTGATGATTTCTATAGCATAAACTGTTGTAACCATTTGTGACGTCCCTATCTAACGTAAAAACCTAGGAAATTTCTGAGGCGCGTCTCGCACAAACCAATATGGCGACCATGGCGTCGTTGAACATGGCGGACGAGTAACAACCATTTGTTTTGAGTGCCTAGTAGTAATTCCTTAATTATTATAGAATAAAAGTGTCGGAGTTGAAGAAATAGGCCCATGGCCTGTTGCCGATTCTTGAACTTTTCGTGACTTGATTCACAAGGGATCCGGCCTTTGGAACCCGA
>NW_025938723.1:0-570 GCF_000764305.2 Hyalella azteca | reverse complement strand
TAACATCATATAGCATTTTTATCTGTACTCTCAGCCCGCAAGAGCATCTCACCACCAACCATTTCCAAGTTATTATCTATGCCCAATCGTTTTCTCAACTATACCCTATTATTTTCTTATCGTTTTCTTCACTATACCCTATTGTTTTCTTATCGTTCCCTCATCTACACCCTCAGGGCGCAACAGCGTCTCACCACCAACAAGTTCCAAGTTCTTACCTACACTCTATCGTTTTCTTAATTATACACTATTGTTTTTTTAATTATATCCTATTGTTTTCTTATCGTTTTCTCATCTACACCCTCAGGGCGCAAGAGTGTCACATTACCAACCAGTTCCAAGTTCTTACCTACATATACCCTATTGTTTTCTTATCGTTTTCTTAAAAATATACCCTATCGTTTTCTTAACTATACCCTATCGTTTTCCTAACTATACTCTATTATTTCCTTATCGTTTCCTCGTGTACACCCTCAGGGCGCAAGAGCGTCTTACCAACAACCATTTCCTAGTTATTATCTACTGTATGCCCAATCGTTTTCTTAACTATACCCTATCGTTTTCTTATCG
>NW_025938722.1:0-45702 GCF_000764305.2 Hyalella azteca | reverse complement strand
CGTTTTCAATATCGATATGGTGAATTTTCTTGGCGTTTTCTTTGCTTTTAAATTCCTTGTGAACTTGCGATATAAGCAGACTAATGATATAAGTGAATGAAATCCTCGAGTAATGTGTTTTTGGTGTCGAATTATTCGAGATTTACCTGGAAAATGCATTAAGGAAACGGCTGAAATGCAACGGCTAAAGTTGAATTAAGAAATTTCTTGTTACTAATTATATTTTATAAACGTGAAAAACACCAGTGAAATTTGAATAACATTATAGCCATTGGAAAGTGAATAAATGTCTATATTTGGGGTAAATTTTCATGTTTGATTTAAGAACTTATTCTAACTAATTCTATTTTTTTGAAACGGCTATACTATCACCACTGAAATGTAAACAACATTTTTGCAGTTTTGAATTGAAATAATTTCCAAGTTGAATTTAAAAAGTTGTTTACAGCTATCAATTATATTTGTAAAGAAAACTTCAAGTTTCCTTGTGGTGGTTGATAGAAGATTCGATGCAGGAACAGCTTACTGAGTTCGTAAGTGCTTTTTCGGAAATTCTAATAACATGATAACAATTATAAAGTGAAAAAAGTTCTAAATCTGAAAAATTTTTCTAGCCAAATTGAAAAAAAAAGTTATTGATTCTAACAGCTGAACTTACATTCATGGAATTTGAACAGCTTTTGCAGTTTTAAAGTGAATTACTCCTATGATATTCGGATTTTCCCAGTTTAGTTTTGAAATAAATTTATTTGAACAGCTTTCGAGCATGCAACTAATCCAACTATTGTTGAATCGTGTAAGTTATCGTTATTCAAAAAGGGAGTTATCTTTATCGTTGAATCGTGTAAGGTAACTGAATTAGAAACGGCTCAACTTACTCCTAATAAAATTGGAGAACAGACGCGCTTACATCTATGCCGTTAAGGTGGTGATTGAAAGCCGCGAGCTCTCAGGCAGGCTTGGCTGAATCCCTATGGGAATCTATCACTACGTATAGACATTATAACTCCGCTCGTCGATGAGAGAATCCCAGATGACTGACGGTAGAGTTACAGATGACTGACGGTAGAGTTACGGACGACTGACGGTAGAGTTACAGACGACTGACGGTAGAGTTACGGACGACTGACGGTAAAGTTACAGACGACTGACCGTAAAGTTACAGACGACTGACGGTAGAGTTACAGACGACTGACGGTAGAGTTACGGACGACTGACGGTAGAAGCACAGACGACTGAGAGTCATTGTATTTATCAACAAAAAACACGTTTTCACGCAATGAAAAAAATTCTCGCAGCCAATAAAAACTTCAAATATATTTTTTGGTTCTTATTTTGGGCAATATTTAAATACAGGTAACAGTTTTTCAAGAGAATTATTGGTACGAAAAAAAAACGTCAGTTTATCTTCTATATAAGAATATTCTTAAAAATCGTAGTGGCCAATACAATACTTGACGATCACTTTTGATTTCGATCTATACTTTTTATTTCGAAGGCCACTACCGATTTCGACTGTCACAGCTGATTAAAACCTTCACAATGTTCAATCCAGCTTTAACAAAACTCTCTCATTCAAACACGCCTCACTGCTCTGGAATCTAAGAATAACACAATAACCCTGGAATATTGTCCCTGAGATAACAACGCTCGTGTCGCTTCCAGTGCCTAGGGCAACTAGCACAACGAGGTGCATCGTTCAGCATTTGGATGCCGAGGACGTAACGATGCGAGGCGAACATAAATTGCAACTTTGTACGTAACTTGTGTCGGCAACTCAACCTTGTCCGGCTTGTCTGTGTACGGCGAGCTGCTTAAGGAGTTACTGAGCGACATCGACCGCAGGCTCAAGGCAACTGTTGTGTCTTCAACAAATGGTATAATGGAACGAACTTCCTTTGATCTTTAAAGGCGCATTGGAATGATGTTCTACCAGGAACTCGCACGATTTCCTAGTCATTGGTATTCTGCTCTACAGAAATGTATAGGATTTAGGAGACATCCAACATAGAAAAGCTATAGTGACGTAGTATTTTTGAACATTTTTCTTCGCAAGAATTCTGTTCGGAAATGACTTCTTGCAATTAATGAAAATTGTGATGCCTTCCAAACATGACAAAAAATTATTGTGCAGGAACAAAGGTTAATTTCAGAGAAAACGATGTGTTCAATTATGCTATATGCAGGCAAAAAAAATTGTGCAGTACACTTATACTAATTAATATGTTTCTCGCCCGCAAAAATTACGCAATGGAATGAGTTACGCAGCATACATGCGAGCGACTCTAACAGTTATAGTGTAAAAGATTATTAAATTGTAAGAAAATAAAACGCATGCTTCACGCAATTTTGCTGCTCGCATAGAGAAGCAAATTAGGTTATGAGGTTATAAAAATTATGCTGAATGCAATTGGCTTTCATGTTTAAATGGTCTTGTTTCAAATATTTTCCAAAAATTCCTGGCATTAAGTTATTAAATTTCCATGTAAAGAAACCATGTCATGATAATCATAATGAAAAGGCCCTTGTCCTAAAAAAATAAAACCAATATTAAGTTACATGCCCTGTAAAGTTACCTAGTTCTTAAGTTAACTGACATCTAAGCATGATTACCTAATTAATTCGTGAAGGGATTCTACCCATCAATTTTTTTATTACACTTACAAGAATTTAATTACTATTCAGTTCCTGTACTTAAATTTCTTTTCTACCGCATAATTCGACTATTTCCAAAAATTTCATTTGCGTGGCATAAAATGTTAAGTAAAAATTTCTCACCGTGCCGACCTGTTTTGTTAATTCACATCGAATAAATAGTATGGGTTAATTATGTTACTCCCAGGAAGCTCACTGTGATAACGTCGTTCTCAGACTGTACAGTACATGACGAATTGGAAAAGATATATTATTTCAAATTGCTCGTGATCATTTAACTGGTTATGGCTATAAATGAATAATTCTTTATGTATGTCAAATCATATTTGTTCCTGTTATACTTCTTCTCAGAACATTTACTTAATAGAAGATGACTTTAATTTTATTTGTTAATTATGTTAAAATCTTCTGCTTCAATAAATCGGTTTGAATTTTAGGAAGATTAGTGAAGATCGCTCAATAAATGATGTCCGCAATTGGTGATTCGATGATGCTTACACTCTAGAATTAACAGATATATCAACCTCGATATATGCCTTCGTCACTATCAAGGCATGAAAGAGAAGCTGGCAAAATAGGACAATCCGGATCAAAGAGCCATTGTCAATAGCAAGCTTACAAACATCCCGTCAAAAGAATTTTTTATGTCACTTGATATGTTGGCTGCCTTTGTCTTTGAACAAATGCAAAGTGTTTCACAGAGCTAGAATAAGCTCTGCGCTATAAACCTGAAACGTACTGTAATTCAATAAAAAAAATCCGAGTTCATTTTCGGAATTCCCTCATAATGAACAAAATAAATGTGATCAATTTATTAATTAGTTCAATGAACAATTATAAAAAGTTTTTATTACAGTTTTACAAATTAAGAAGCAAGAAGCGCTCAAAGATTTTTCAAGTAGTGATACGTACACGAGCGCAATCCAAACCTACACTAAAGGAATTTTAATTGAGTTATCCCCTTCATTGCCTGGAACAAACGACGAAAATTTCTTTCCAAACTCCGCACCCAATGTGCCTTTATCTGCTTCTGCCATCAGTATGTGTTGCATTGTTTTGGCTGCTGGGCTTCTGCGCTAAATCGAACCGATGCTATTGAATATAATGGATAAATATGGTATATGTCAAAAATTTGGCTCATCGTTCAGATTGAGAACTCATTCAATAATTGAAACGGTTTCTGAAACAATGAATGAACAATTGAACTATGAGTTGAGGGTGAATTCAATTATATAAAATGCAACCACATAATTGAATGTGTACAATACAAATAAATAATAACGTCCCAAATTGCAAAAAAAAATCTGGGGCGAGTTCTGGTTACAGACTGAATTTTGCCTAAGCGATTGGCTCCTGTCTTGCCTAAAGGGTACAAGTCTTATGGTCAAAGGAGGCGTATAATGCATTAGTAGGAATCTACAAAGTGCGCACTTCCTTCTTTATCTTCAAAAACACGAATGATGTAAAGTGTATAATAGTATAGGCTTACATCCATGTTCATGAGCAGTATATCTAGAAAAAAATAACTGTTGGAACTAGCTTTACAGGAAGTTAAAAAATACAATGTATCCCATGTCAGAAGGCATAATGACATTTTTCGCTTTCACAGACTGCTGAAAATATGCGTTGTATATCAGATTCAATGGCTGTTTTATGTTTCGTAGCATATCTGATGGAGGAAGCTTCTAGCTGTACAACTAACTGTATTCGCCTACAGTGAAAACTTGAAACCTTCACCTAATAATCAGTGCAATTCATTATTTTACTGCTTATTTTTTAGAAGAGAAAGCGAAGCCTTGTTGACTGTTATCGAAACAAATTTCAAAAAAAGATATTTTCGCTCGACACGAAGCGAGGCTGAAGAAAGCTACTATGTCAGCACTTGTATCAATAGGGGATGTTCAAGTGTAATATAGTTTCGCAGCATAAAAAAAATACCGGCGCAATATTCAGAGATTAAGAAACTGCAAAAATTGCAGCCGTTCAGAAGAAACTTTTTCCCGATAGGGAAGTTCTAAAGCATAAATTAGGAAAGTTACGATCCAAGTCCTGGTTTAACATGGCGCGTCAACCGTCGCGGATTTATAAAATTTCTGAATGTATAGCGTAGAATAACATGGGAGCATAATTCCTTGGTTCCATGAAGGAAATGTAGCCTAAACTTCGGCGTAGGGCAAGACTATAATCAATTACTTCATAATTCCAACTTTGTGCGCGGCAATGAGGAGGTCAGTATTTCCTTGAATGTTTTCCCGCGTAGCTCATTGCGCTGCGTAGGATAAATAAAGTTGTTATTTATGGGCATTGCCAGCAATGAGTAGATAGAGATAATGTTTTATTTAATTGATGAAGTTAATTTAATAGATGAAGTTAGATAAACCGCGTTGAAGAATATATGCTATCAAGCTCAGTTCACCTCAGCAAAACTGGCATACATAAAAGCGACAATGGAATCGTGGCGCGATGACACATACATTTAAAAGTGACACAGACGCTTGACCGCGGCGTTGACACTTGACCGCGGCGCTGACACTTGACCGCGGTACTTGACAAGTGCAGGATACTTAACTGCGCCTGAGCTCAAGTGCTTGACTGTGGCACAGACACTGTCCAGAGGCCCTGGCACTTGAAAATTATATCGAAGGAGTGTCGAAGCACTGCTTTTTCACCTGTGATTTACCCACTTAATTTCCCCAGTGTTGCCGAGATCACATCACAGCTGCAACAATGATGATGTAATTAGCCCTCGCCAGCCCTCAGCTATGGCTGAAGCTGGGGGCAGCCCATGACCGATGCAGGCGCTGCTATTGTTCATGTCATTGAATATTGTTAGTAATCAAAGGAATATTTGGAAGAACAAATATATCAATTTACATTATTATAATGTTTTAAATAATTGTCAACAGACCCCTCACCCCAACACACCCCTTATGCTTATCTGAAGACAGCAAAATATTTATTTTCATGTTAATCATAAATGGAGTGTCGAAGCTGAGCGTTCACTAAATTCATTTATCGCCGAGTGTTGGCAGAAGCGGCCGCTCCGTCGATATGCCACCGATAAATATCCTGCAGTCACGCCTGCTACCATCGATGCCTTCTTATAATTTTAGAACTCAGTTTCCCCTTATTACATTTTGAGTGTCAATTAATTTTGCGACACGTGTTATCACCATAATAATATTATTTAATTATGCCGGTCATAGAAAAGCAATCCGACTGCTTATAGAATTTGTTTAAAATCTGAAAGCATTTCAATCCGCTCTGAAGTTCGGTGAATAAAAAATAAGGCAATTAACCTCGTGACTGTCCGACCATAATCCCAACACACCCCTCACCCCAACACACCCCTCACCCCAACACACCCCTCACCCCAACACACCCCTCTATATTATCCAACACACCCCTCACCCCAACACACCCCTCACCCCAACACACCCCTCACCCCAACACACCCTTCTATATTATATCTGTATATTTTCAATTTGGTCTGATTGGATCTAGACCAGTGCCCAGTTGATAATGCATAGTGAAATTTATCTAAAATGTGTGTAGTGATGACCAATTTGGTTAGCCATCTTTGATTACATGCCTCGCGTTCTAGTCAATTTTGCCACAGCGGTAAATGGAATTCTAAAGCCATTCGATTCAGAATAAACAATCGTATATCAATGAAGTTTGAGCTAACTTCGGAAGTAAAGTTTATTTTATCTACTTACATAACAGGTTTATCTACGCTGAATCCCAGTCATTTTCCCACCTGTGTTCTAATCACTGAAGAGCGTGCGCGCCTGGAACGCCCGTAAAAACTTCAATAACGCCGGCAATGCCATAAATTGATGGCGCTCCCGCAGCGCCGACCTGATGAATGTGCATTCGATCTTCTGGTCGCTGGCAATCAGTTTACCATTATTGAAGTGAACTTATAATGCCCCTTCATAGGCATCTTACAGACCACGTCAGCACTGGGAAAACGTTAAGGTTAGTCTGAGTAATACTATAGCAATGGAGCACAATTTATGCCTTTCCGTTGAAATTCCTGTGCGTATTTGTTGCATTGTTATTACCAAATTAGGATCTTGATCGAATTTGAAATGCTGTCATCTGGAAATACTTGAAAATAATTTTACGGTGTATTCATTACACAATTAATTTGTTACACCATTAAATCCTAAAATACCCGATCGGTCTCGTATGTATTATAATTATTCTTAAAAATACTCAATAATTCGTATGGAAATTGATTTACATGATTATTGACGTTTACC
Source organism: Hyalella azteca (assembly GCF_000764305.2). Classification (NCBI taxonomy): domain Eukaryota; kingdom Metazoa; phylum Arthropoda; class Malacostraca; order Amphipoda; family Hyalellidae; genus Hyalella; species Hyalella azteca. The sequence goes on along the minus strand of NW_025938722.1, from coordinate 38,779 downwards.
CGTTTCCTCTCCGGCTTTCAGCAGCTGCTCAGTCGCAGGGTTTTATTCGTTTTCGTGATTCATTGCCTGTAATTTCCTGCGCTGTTAAGTTCTTATACACGATCAGTATCAAGTTTTACAAGATCAATACTGATTTTTTACATCATCTTTTTACACCTTTTTACGAAAAATTTTACATGAATACATAGATCAGTATAAAAGTTTTACCTTTGAATCTCCAGATGCACAGTTCGAGGACTATAAAGGTAAGTCTTCAAGGCAACCTGAACTTCAATGCTTTCTAGTGGCTTGGAAAAGTTAGTCGAGAAAAACAACTTGAGCAGAAGCTTTTGAAAAAGTTCTGATTAAATTAGTGAGCCATGCTGATGTGCTTTCAAAGAAAACATGATTTCGAGAACTCGATCTATACGAAGTATATGCAGGAGGTGTAATTTGATAATTTCAATTGAATGAATCCGTAACCTGAATGGAATGCATTTCTTACCTCAATGTAATGAGCAACTAACTTCAATGGAACGAGTCAATAACCTAAATGGAATGGGTTACTGACTTCAATGTAATGCTTCACAAACTTCAGCGTTATGCGTTCCTTACCTCTATGTAATGTGCAATTAAATTCAACTGAATGAGTATAGTTACTAACTTCAATGGAATGAGTAACTTATCTCAGTTGAATGATCAACAAAATTCAATGGAATGACTTACGAACCTTAATAACCCCAAATGGATAAAATTTCTGAAACAACTATTGAACTATTGTGCTTCTCTGGAATAATTTATCTTTATGGCCCAATAAAAATTAATACTCAACCCGAGTTTTTAATCATTCTCCGCATCTTGGAGACGAAAGTTAGTTGTAATTCTACTGAGACTGGAAAGATTTTAATTCACCGTTTAAGTATAAATGTCCAGTTTTACATGGTCGCAATATTTTTTATTTGTGAAGTTGAATCCACTATCTTACTTTATAACCTTGCACTGCACATGCAGTTTATCTCATCTTATGCAGTTTTTATCGCATTTTCTCCAGTTTAAGTGTGATTGAAATTTCGCACAATACGTTATCTTGGTTTAATGAGACATGAATAATTCAAACCTGTTCTGAATCCACTGCCCTGCAAGCCCACGGTCCATATTTCCCCCGCTCGTCCAGTTTCACAGGCGCATTGACTGCCATAATTGCCAGCGCCGCAGGGCGACCATAAACAACAGACGAGCCTGACGCGCGCGTCGCCTGCCGTGACAGCCACGCTATATCCTGGAGACGCAAGAGGATACTTGAAGACTGCAGCTGCTTTAATAGGGATTAATATGACAAGCTTTTGTTCATTGCTCTTCAAATCTACATTTTCAAATAATCCAACAATCTATGACGATTGCAAAATTTAAATGGAGGAAATAACCTAATTAAAAATGTTTACTATAAATTGCGATGACTTTTAAATGTCAAATAGGAATCATAGATTGCATTTGATTATATTTTATTCGTTTAATAGATTCTTTGGCTTCATAAATTTGATGTATGTACATTACTGTAAAACAAGCTTCGAAAATACCATGTTTGAAAATCAAGCCCAGTTGGGTTTGTCCCATTAAATGTTATATTCAATTTTTAATTTCTCAGGAGGCAACAATAAACTATTGAAAATAATGTATCAGTGGTCGAAGTAATGTAAAATAATATAACCATCGAAGTCGAAGTAGGAAATTGAATTCCAAAAAATTAATATTAACCGAAATTAGTTAATATTTCTTAATCACAAACACAGATTAGAGAAGTCCGTTTAGATAAAAAAGATAACAAGATAACATATAATCTCTAATGTTATAAACGCTTACCCAGCAAATTTGGTGCCTGCGCTGATACTTCGCAAGAGAGTAATTGCTTTGTATCAGTAGTAATAAACAAAAGCCTAATTTTTACTTAAGTTATTAACTTCAGTGGCAGCAATCAGCACCGATCCTGATGCCTGTTCGTCAAAGACCAAAGCTTGGCAATCGACCTCATCTCCGTCCTTAGCCTTTGCCAGACCTTAAATATTTCATGCGCGCCCATAGCGCCTCGCTGACGTGCAGCTTTGCCTGTCTTCCAATCAAAAGTCGTTGCCATCTGACATTTGCAGCCGCCACTCCTGCTTGCATCTTACAGTCGAACTCCAGACCAAGTAATGTCAGGGCCGAGGCAATACAACGTTTCGTGAGAACAATGGTGAATGCAACTGAGCAATACAGTGGACAATGACACTAGCTATATTAACTGCCACTCCAGCTTGCATCTTACAGTCGAACTCCAGATCAAGTAATGTCAGGGCCGAGGCAATACAACGTTTCGTGAGAACAATGATGAATGTCACTGAGCAATACAATGGACAATGACACTAGCTATATTAACCGTCACTCCAGCTTGCATCTTACAGTCGAACTCCAGGTCAAGTAATGTCAGGGTCGAGGCAATACAATGTTTCGTGAGAACAATGGTGAATGCAGCTGAGCAATACAGTGGACAATGACCCTTGTTTTATTATTTGCATATAATATTGTTCATCACTTGAGTTGTATTATTATTTATCACCTTCATTCAAAGATAAGCCACAGAAACGAAGTTGAGAAAATATATGTTGTAATAGTGAAATAGAGAAGAATATTCGAACTCAATAAATTTGTATGAAGACAAAGTTATTTCAGCGCATTCTTTTTCTTGTTCCCATTGATATTGAACGCGTTGTTTTTACTGCGAGGAAGAATATTTAGAAGTCATATTACCGTCTAAAAGAGACTGTCCGGAAAATGTTTATTTATCTAGGAATATGGATGCGAACAGTTGGTACAATTTCCTGCTGCAATTTGTTTGAGTCTTTCATGTCAAAGAAGTTGATTGGGATGAGGTTGAACAGAGATTCAAGCTTGTCGTTTCAGAATTTTTTAACATATTATTTTTGTGTTTATTTTAAAAAATTTACAATTCAATTCGTATATAATTGGCCTCACAATAAATCGAACAGAAAATATCGGTGTTTATATTGAAGAATGTTTAGTAACCAAAAATCAGTTGTTTGTGTGGGTTTAATTTTAAAGCCAATCCCTTCCTTCTTTTCAATTTTCAGTAATATTCGATTCATATAATTCAATTTTAAGCGAATGCACAGATTCTTTCGCATGTCTTCCGCTACTTGCTCATCAGCGCTACTGGCAATCATGGGCGAATAGTCCACGGTTTTGGCTCCTAATATTTGACTACCTCATATCTATGATCAGTTGCAACTTAAGTAGCGTCGACCCACATTTTGTATACCATCGAGCGTAGTTTTAGGCCTAAGATATTGGGAAGAGTGTGATGGGTTTTTTAATAAGCTGGTTTCAGCGCCGCGTGACGCCGCCTATTCGATGAGGCATCTTCTTGAGCAGCGGAAAATATCCTCATACTTCGGGATAACAGGCTTAAATAAGAATGTTATGGCTAAGCTGATGGCGCCAGTTCATGGAGGATAGTCTAGGTAGATTGGAACATGAGAGTCTATGTTGACTTGAGTTTTTTGCTACAGTAAATTCTTAGCTTAAATAGCTCATTCGAATCTATTAGGATTTTCACCCATATGAATATATGATCGATTAATTTAAAAATTATACAACAAATATTAATAATACAAATAACCAATTGTTATAACGAATAATCGTAGGGAATAATTGTTACATCTATGAAATATGTTTGCTCAGCAAAGGTCTATGTTTGCCGAGCAAATACTGCGGCGAGTGTGTTACCCAAATGTTGGAGACGCCCAAAGTGTTACTGTAGCTGCATCAGATTTATCGTTCCATCTGAAACGTTTGCCTATAACAAAGTTTAAGTCTAAGCGGTAATAAGAGAAAACAATGCAAATTTATGTTACATTATTATCATATATGATCGTTTAAACTAACGTAATTGTCTTCGGAATTGCTGTTTTTCAGTATTCTTGGCTATATCAGCTTAAAAGCTGTCGTATTTAATTAAAAAGTTATAATTGGTGCCTACTTTTCAAATATTGAAGCAGTGTTGGCAATTTAATAGAATAGATAATAAAATTTATGAAGAAATCTAATAAATTTTTTGGGCTCTGCACATGATGAAGTCCGTTTGATATGAAACGATTCAGCAGAAGATAAAAATTTTACTGATACAATAGACGATATGTTGTCTTTCTCTAAATATTTACCGCTAAAACATATCTGGTCAAGTGACTCACTTCACAAGTAGTCTTTAAAAAAATAATAATAGGCCGACTTGCTAATATATTAATATTTTTATCTCCTACTGGTGGAAAATTTTCTCGCTGGACGTGAAAAAAGAGCAAATATTTTTATTTAGAAAATGAATTAAGCGAATCAATTGGGTGAGCAGTACCCAAAGACAGATCATGTGCAGGCCTGAGCACAAAGAAGCAATGATAACTCAGTCGTTGATCTTCGTTTGCTTGCAATTTGTCAACATCGCCATAGTGAAATGATTCATTTTTTGCGTACCTTCTCTGACCTTCCGCGTTGCAGCTCTCGGATATTATCGATGATGAAATACTGGAGTGTTGGGAGAGATTTATTGGGGTTGACAATTCTTTAAATTAGGAATTCAAATGAATTTGTTCCTGCAGAGAATCTTTATTATACCTGATGACTAATTTTTTGTTAATTTACTTAATATTTCGTTGGTCTTCCCGCAATGCGTAATTTTACATCTGCTTTATGCTGAAGATATCACAGGTAGAATTAAATGAAACATTACATTGGTCACGCATTCGTTCTAGTCAACTATTCTCCAACCAACTTAAGCGCTCTGCCTTTGTGTAAAAAAATCAAAGTATTCGCTAACAGCTGGCACCAATCGTTTCTCCTCAACGTTACAAAATACGGTGGAAAGCAGTAGCAATGCGTGTATATTTTCCGGTTCAAGCTAATCGTCCGTCTTCTTATCTAAAATTTCGTGTGCCAAGCATATTATTTTATTGTTTATACTTGGATTATTGATTACTTACATTTGATATATGTATCATTGATTGTCTAAGACTAATATCCTTTTCATATTCTTCATGTTGATACTAACAAACATCGTCCAAGGGCTTACTTTGAACCGGACCCAGGGCGTGATGAAGGGAGACTGAGTTGATATCATCATTCAAATCAGAAGGAAATCGTCTGTGACTATCAATTTAACGATGACAACACGTACCCGGGAATAAAATACAGTTATATTTGTAGTTTTATCCGAATAAATGCACTGCAAGAGTCTTCTAGCTTGTGTTAAATTTTTAAATAAAGTAGAAATCAACAACAACACATTCATCTTCTGCGTAATAATTACTGCAGGTCGTAGATAAAATAATTCGATAATACGATTTTTATTTTATATTCAAAAACAATGGGATAATGAAGCTGTTAGAAAGAGGAGGCCTTCCTAAAATATGATTAATGAGGTCCAATCATTGGATCACATCTTGTTGAAATTACATATGTTGTTTAATGAACAGAAATATCACCAATTAAAAGAGAAATTTCAAACCAGAGTTTTTAAATCATCATGAGTCGTAGACATAAACATATTGCTGTGTTAGACAAATTGATTTAAACTAGCGCACAAGTGATCGAACTTCAATGAAGAACAAAGCCATAAAAACAGAACAGAAGATCTGTTCGTTAGTGAAGAACTGCATCAAACCTTCAATTATTGTATTAGCTCCTTATTCGAATTCAAACGCATTTGCCTCAATTTTATTCGAATTTTTGTGTAGTTTGAGTAAATTTATTTAAGCTCCTCAGCGCAATTTGTGTACTTCGATGTTCGACGATTTCCCTTCGAAATTTTGCTGTCATATTAATTGCACGATATTTTATTGATTGCATGGAGCTCTATATTGCTCGTAGCTTCAATAATAACAGTATGTAAAGAATGAAAATTGTCGAGAATGTATATGTATATTAAGTAGATTAAGTACATTACGGCGAATATATCACATACCTAGATACTTCACGACACTTTAATGTGAGGTAAAATTGGTTGTTAATCTATAGCACAACAATTATTTATTAAGAGAATATGCAAAAAGTATGTTTAGTAGCAAAAACAACTATTCATAGTAGTTTTTGAGGAGTGGTGAGCGTGCCCAGTGCTGTTAAAAGGTGACGTATAATATTGAACTCAAAAAGCTTTCGAAAGTAATTGAATTTGATTTGAATAAATTATATTTTTTCCTTGTCAAGTTACACTAATTTAAAAACAAACCTTCAGTTGAGCTGATAAAAGGTTTGAGATAGCAGGATAGAGAGCCGGAAAATATACGTGTATTATAAGTAAAAAACTTATACTGCAGACAAGCTAGCCAAAAGAAGAAAGAGAAGTTGAAGAACCACGCACGAAAATTGTTTAAGGAGGCTCCACGCAAATAGGAAGTAGGAAAAAAATGTTTACTCCAGCGAGTCGCAAGAAGACTTGCAATCCGGAGCAAGAGACTTTTGTAAGGCTGCATGGATTAAAAACTTATTGCGCGAACTGACCGCAATAAAAAAATTCTTCCAAACTGATCCTCGAAGAAAAATATTTTTGGGGTCCAGTTTGGCTTAGAACTTTGATTGCAACGGTCAATTACGAAAACTCGTTTCGTTACACAAAGTTTTCCTTGATCTAAACTTTAGAATTCAGCCGACGGCTTGAAAAAACAGCGATTACATTTCTGATTGCGGACGTGTAGTAGAATGTGGCTACATCAACGCTACACGATTCCTCTTATTATTCAAGGGAACATTATCAAATAATATGAGGAATTTCTTGACTTTTCAATTGAATAATTTTGAGGTATGATGGGAAAAAATTTTGTTTCATCCCAATTGCGCACAGATATTATTAATTTTCGTGGGGAATTTCTCAGTTCAACTCGATTCATTTACATACTGCATTTTGGCATTGACTATTCCTAAGCGTCGTGAAAACCTACAATATTATTTTGCTTGTACTGAGGAAATTTTTTCTTTGATATTTTTTCCGTGTCAATTGCGAGATGAATTCTAAAGGTATAAATCACCATTCATATGATTCACAAACAATTATGCCCTTCATCAAACAATTTATTTGTGTTGTTCTTTATGACTCTATTCTGCAACGGTTTCCATGCCTGAAGGCAACTAACTAGAAGGCGATCAATTATGAAATTCAATTTGCAGCTCATTCCTGCTAATAATTTCCTTACACAAAAAGGAAATGCAGGTCATCTCGGGAGGAATTTTTTTAGCGAGCTAGTTCCTATCGGTAATGCATCCCTAGACGTTCTATCACACCAGCGTTGACTCGTAACCTAAACTCGCGTATGAATTTCTGTCAAAAATGTATAGAGCTTTGGCTTCAAATCATCATTTGCTCGCGTAGCAACTACATGGCGAGTACAGCAGTTAGCTGCTAATTAGTAGTTTTACTCGGCACACTGTAAGACCCCACGGTCGTGGAAAAAACAGCCAGGCTCCAATTATATTAATTGAATAGCCAAGTCATTTATTATCATTTCAAGAACTAAAACGGAGGCCGGTGAGGCAAGTCGTGTTTCAGGCGAACTTTAAGTGATTCAATTTATTTAATGTTCCAACTTTCGTGCAAGCAGTCCGTGGGGCGTAAGGTAATGAGATTTTTGTGAATTAAAATCCGAATCAAATCTTCAACTTCAGACGGATGTATAAACATGTTTAAATGATGAGCTTTTATAGGCGTGAAAAATCACGATTCATGGCATGGTCACAAATTGTTTGACTTGAATAGTAAGCATCACGACGTTCTTGAATGTACACTATGTAGGTACTAAATTTCCTAGAATACAGTGGAAATTATTTGAAAAAATCTTTTTTCAGGAAAAATAAGTATACAGTAAATCAGTGTCGAAGCACTAGTGAGATTACAGCCTCATTTTCACTATATCTCTACGTCAATATGACACCCAAACTTCAGTTCCTGCCATCCAGTTTTTTTCAGTTTGTTTTAATCCTGGTAATTACTGTTTCACAATTGACGAAATGAAAGATGAATTATGCATGACACAACTTCAAAACTCCTCTTCTATAAATTTAAGAAGTTCTTAGAAGTTAAATAGTTCAAGCTCAATTCGGTGGTCCCAATCACAGCAAAGTCTGGGAGCATTGGAGGAATCTCTTCAAATTCCGGATATTCAAGTATTTGTTTCATCGTTATTAAGCTCCAGTCTTTGGATGCCGGAGAACCTTCATCAGTTTCTAGGCATTATTTTTTCAGCCTGCAAGCTTCACTTGATAATGCAAATGGCCCACGCGAGCTGAAACACTCCAGTAATGAACAGCAATTAAGAGAATGTCGTTTAATCTTGCGCCATTTCATATAATGAGCTGCATCTACTTTTGCTTCTCATTGTTTATTGTAGTTTAGAGAGTTAGATAGTTACGAGGAATAATTAAATGTTACCCTTTAGTGAAGTGTCATGGAAGCGAGAAACTACACATGAGAATAATTTCCAACCTGAAGTTTTTGATTTGCTTCTAATTACAAAAGACAAAATGCAAGGCAAGTCATGTTAATTATAGAGAAACATTTTTCAAGACAATAATCAAATAGTTAAATAACCAGGCTTGAGGAATTTTTCAAAATGCCTAAGTGGATAAACGTTGCTTCTTTTAGTTTCTTTTTTTTTCTTTAATTATCCATAGTGTTGGAGGGGAGTGAAGCCATCGAGGCTCTCAATGAACTCAAAGGAAGCTTCCGTAACTAAATTAACACTCGCGAAATATGACGAGACAAATGCGCAAAATTATTGAATGAAACATTAGAAGACTATGAATGCTCAAGTAATTTGCAGACTAAGCGTCACTTTTGATATCAAAGAGCTGCTTGGGTTCTAGAAGTTGACACAGAAAATGATATCAAATTAGAATTACTGACATGGAAATTGATTTTATAACAGGGATGTGAGAGAAGCTTTAAGCCTTCAAAATTTCGTGTTTCACATTAGTTGTCTTACGAGAATGTATTAAAAAACATTAAGTGTGCAAATATTTTGGTAACTCTATCGTCGTGTTTAGTTGTTTAGAATGTCCAGTGCCCACCAGGACATACACTGATGTTGCATAAATCAAAGTGGAAAAAGAAACTTTTTTAAAATCAACTCGTTTAGTAAAAATGGACTTTATTTTGAATGTTACCTTCCACCAAAGCAATTGTGGCGCATATGCTAATTTCTCACCAATGATCAAATTTATTTATTTACAATTTTTTAAAACCAATTAATCTTATTTACGCCGTAAACTTTTGGGCTAAGAATTCAATAGAAGTTATCAGAAATTCAAATATTGTATTGACAGAGTTTTTGTTGACTTTTCTCAGGCTGCCAAGAACTTTTAAATAAACTCATATGAGGTGAAAATAAATTGAAAGCAAACTGGACTTCTCTGCAAATTCACATGAGGATGGAAAATAACCGTTGCCTTCCTAATGGACATTTTTAGCAACAGTGGCAAAATTATTTGTTCTCAGAGAGAACGAGGCAAAATTTATGTTAACAATTTATCAATACTTCTTAGTTCGACAAAAGTCTTAAAAAAGTTATTAAATGACTTCACTGATGAAACCAACAATCTGAGATGAATTTTTTGAAGTTAGATTTTTTGATCCAGTAACCTGATCCGTGAGTTTCCGGTCCGGAAAATAATTTAGTTTCTTAGTTCTCATTGATATGAAGCAGGTTCTAGAGTTTTAGTCGCTGTATGCAAGAAAATTTTAAGGACAGGAATCAGCTCAGAAAATGAACTTCACACGACCACGTCGAGTGGTGGACTCGCCCATGCGGGCCTCCAGTTACCTCCTTTTCAATGCCCCACGTCGGCAGCTCAACTCTGTGCGCTGCTGCTGGTTCTAGTCAGATCTGATTCATACCGAGCTGAATGAATCACTGATTCGTGATTACTTATTTTTCTCTTCATTTTCTGCTTGAAATTTTCTCTCTTTAGGTTTTACGCACAGGCGCATCCATAAACCAGGCTGAATGCTTAAAATGTACCGCGTAATTTCACGTTGTGCACTGACAGGCAAACTGTGCAGAACTAGAGCCTTGATGATAAAATAAAAAGAAATAGCTTCGGTTTTCTAATCGTCTTTTTTTAATATCGTCTGAAATTCAGTTCAATTGAAGTACATGGAATTAGGTAATTGAAAAGACTTTTTATATTCAAAACCGTTTCGAGTTTAGTGTACATTTGATGTTCAAATGTAGGAAAATTATTAGCTCGGAAATGTAAAAGAAACAAGATAGGATAAAGCTCAAACCCCGGGTTTAATGCCCAAGTTCAGCCTTACTGGACGCTGATAGAACGAAAATGCGGGGAGGAAATGTTCGCCCAGCCGCACTTCAAAAAGACTGGCTGCGTAAAACAGGCAATTAAAGTTGAGAAGTTCCCCTTTAGTTGGAGGTGGGGATAAATTAAGTAAAGAACTGTTGATAAAAGAAGAACTGTTGCAACAGGCTGGCTGTATTCTGGCAAACTGGAGAGTGATACCACTTGGTTTATTGTAAGGGATAGAAAATGTGTTGACATTATTGCGGAATATTATGCGGCGATAGGATTTGACTGTTATTTGGATTTTAAAATTAATATTTTTTTCAGAGTTTGGGAAGGAGAATTATTGAGCAATGAAATTTTAAAGGGATGTTTTGCTGCAGAGAATCTCAAATCGCAACACAGGAAATAATCTTGAATATTGAAGTCTAAATATTGATGGAATGGTTATCTATTAGGCGCATTATTTCTTTTGTTTACCGAATTTACTGAAGGTAAAAGAAACATTTGTAAAAGTTAAGTGTCAGTAACCTAAATACCACGCCACACCATCCTGTAGAACGTGTGGTTGCGTCTACAGAAATGGTTCCCAGACATAGATTACATCCTGGCTTTTTGACTGCCAATTTTTAGATTATAACGAAATAATTATGTCGTATTCAAGTAATAACAAACCTTTTAACTTAATAGTCCTTTCTCTCTTTTTTGTTGAATGTCATTTATATAATTTTTTGCGCCTACTAATTTTTTGCGCCCCTAGTGCCTATTCAGGAAACTCAAATCTACGGAATTGGAAACCAGTATTTAAATATGTCCTTCATGTGATCATTAGTTGTTGGGCGTTCAGATCTTTTTCAATAATTCAATGAATATTTAACATTTCAAAAGTTTACCGAACCTCATTTACATAGAGAAAAACCTAATTTTTTACCGTACCTCATTTACATGGAAAAAAATAAGCTGACAATTTTTACTAATGCGTTTCAACGGGAAGAAATTTTGTTAATCAATATTTTATAAAAACCATTAATTGTGCCTACAGCTGATCCGGGGCGCACGACAACGCCTGAGGCCAGTGGCGGCACCAGACGCTGGTGAGGTGAATGGAGCTGTGATGATTATGAATGATATTAATAAGAACAGGTAGACCAGATTCAAATGCTGAAAACATATCTCAAGTGACTCTGTTTACGCCGGTGACAGTAAATGGTTAGTTTTCCGCAGAAATACTCTCAGCTGGTGCTGCATTCTCCACTATTATGAGGGTATTAAAAATTATGAAAAGTTAATCCCCACATAATGTTATTCTGTGCTTGCAAGTTAATCTATGATAATATTCTGCTTCACGTTTGTTTCCGAAACCTTTTATCATCTGGGAAACATTACACACAATCACTAGACTTGTTTCTGAAGAAAGTTTTCAAGGGATTCATCAGTACAGTTTTGTTCATCGCTGTGATCCTCGCAGTCTGCCTCACCGTCGCACACCACGACGGAAGGCAGGCAGCGCCCGTCGGCCTTGCACTCGAACTGCCACGAACTGCAGCTGCCTGTTAATGGGCGACATAGCAACTGATTGTGGATTGAATCTGTATGCAGAAAAATATACGGCATTTGCGTCTCAATTCACTAGCATCAATTTAACAATATAACTCAAACCACAGCTGAAAACATTGAGTCAATTCTATACTGGAAGGAATTGAGGCCATCAGACCCCAGCCATGAAGAGTTTGGTGCTCACAGTTTAGCTCGTCGCTGTTGTCGCCGCAGTCGTCGTTGCCATCACACACTAACCATTGCTCTTTGCAGACGCCATTATTGCACTTGAATTGCTCTGAAGTGCAGTTACCTGGGGGCTTCCAATGAACATTTTACAGTAGAACATATACGAATTACTATACGCAATTCTTATACAAGATATTTCAAACACAAACACATTGGGATCAATCTAAAAGTGGGAAAAAAATCAGAGCTATTCAGAGCTATGAAGATATGCCTATTCTATTTTAGAGTAAAGTGAGATTAGGCTTGAGCCAAAAAGATTGGGTTGGAAGCTCACAGTTTATTTCGTCACTGTAGTCGCCGCAATCATCGTTGCATTGTAAATCGCCCATTGCTCTTTGCATGCGCCGTTATTGCACTTGAATTGCTCTGAAGTGCAGTTGCTTGTAATGAAAATATATTAAATACGATAGTTAAAAAATTAAAGCCTTGCCCATTAACCCACTTATTTCCATCGAAAGACTCCAATTGACAATTACCCGCTAGAATATTTTTAGCGTAAAAAAAATTTAGAAGGGACTGGGTTCTACCGTCTTCTCCGAATCCGAAAACCGACTACTAATCCTGTGCCGACTAATAATCCTGAGTAAAAGATATAAAAAAATTAAACCTAGATCAAATTTGATATAATATGAATTAGTAGCATTGTATCTTTGAAATAATTATTGCAAACCCACAATTTATTTCATCGCTGAGGTGTTCGCAGTCGTTGATGCCGTCACAGAGCCACCCCACGTCGATGCAGTGGAGGTCGTCCCTGCACTGGAACTGTGAAGCGCTGCAGCTACCTGTTGTAAAGTTATAGTAAACCCTTCTTAAGTTAATAAATTTAACCTGTTGTAAAGTTATAGTAATGAGCAGCCGTTGCCGAGTTATGATGGAAAAAGTAAAAAAGTACCCCCCATTGCAGCGATTCCTAATATATAAGCAAAGGCTGTGAAGACATCAATGTCAATACGCGGACTGAGAGCGCGGGTAAAAGCCGGGGGGACCCCACATTTACGTACAGCAGCAATAAATTTAACCTATTGCAAAGTTATGATAAATGACAGCGGTAGTAAAACCTTCTTAAGTTAATAAATCTAACCTATTGTAAAGTTATGATAAATGACAGCGGTGGCATAACATTTATATAATTTATAAATTTAACATTTTGTAAAGGAATAATAAATGACCGCGATATCAGAACCCTCATAAAGTTTAGAAATTTAACCCGGTGCAAAGTCATGATAAGTGACCGAGATATTAAAGCCCTCCTAAAGCTTATAAATTTAGCTTGCTGCAAAGTCATGATAAATGACCGTAACAGCAAAACTCTAATAAAATTAATAAATTTTGCCAAATATCAAAACACTCAAAAAGTATTTAAATTTAGCCTGTTGCAAATTTTTTGATAAGTGGCCGCGATAGCAAAATACTCGTTAAGTTTATTTACATTTATAAAAAAAAAATCAACTTCTGTTGAACTTCTTCTGTTTGAACAAAAAGCAACCTTCCTTTTATTCACCTTGTGGCTGCTGCACAGATATTCAGATATAACTCATGGGAAGATTTTTTATTATGAAAATATGATTTTGTGTGGCCTTTATACCTAATTATAAACCGTCGTCAGCATTCTACAGCAGGGTCATTTTCTGTAAAATTACAGTTCGTGGAAAATTAACCTAATTACTAAATTGAAAAAGTTATTGCAATTAGCACACATCTAACCACGTACTCACTAAACCAGCATTGCAATAACGTTTATTTATCCCAGAATAGTTTCAAATAACTGATTTTCCCAGTAATTTTATCTGCGATACATTCAGCGCACTTAGTTTAATTTTATGACTCCAGGCGCTATAAGACAATGAGGGCCGTGCCTATATGCAGAGCCCAGATGGGACAGTTCTGAAATGAAGATTTTCGCATGCCGTAGTTCCGGGTCATTTATCAGGACGCTATTAATTGCGTGATAATGGCGTCACAAACAAGCCTTGGCTTGTTATGGGAGACAATAATAGTTTATATTCTACTTAAAATTAAAAAGTTTTGAGTGTTTGAATTGAAGGGAAAAGTTACTGAAAATATGTATATGCGTTAAAATTCCTACATCCCTCTCAAGAACAAATTAAAATGGTTCTGTCTATTCATAAGAAATTTAGGCAATATTTTTAGCCATTGTAAGGATTACCCATTAACGGAATATCTAATTTCTAAACGAAGTCTCAAAATCAAGAATGAGCAGCAATAATAGTTTTAATTCATTGAGAAAATCGCACAATTACGAAGAGTTTTCGAACACATGACATCGGAATGTTACATATAAAAATCATGCAGTGATCCAAAATCGAGAAGCTGTAGCAAAAAACTTTCAATTAATTTAAAAACTATAAAATTCTAAAGCTTTTTCGAACACATGACAACGGAGTGGTACATATAAAAATCATGTAGGGATTCACCATTCACCATGAACCATACAAGTAAAATTGAATAACAAGCAGACTAGACTAGCTTCTATCTTCCGATACAAGCTCGTCCAAAAAATTTTTCGTTCGAGATTTTTGTGATTCTTCCCGTGCTCGAGAAATTGTTTTAGCTACGCTGTTTTTTATTTGTTTGCATAGCAAGATTTAGCTACGCTGTTTTTCATTTGTTTGCATAGCAAGCCGCCAAATCGGTACAAATCTTTTGGGAGAAGGGGCCGAGTTTATTAAGAAACTCGAGTGTTTGCAGTTTTGTTTTCGAGCGGCCACGCAGTGTTTCTATCAAGGACAATCATTCTAGAAGTAAATTCACTTTCTTCTACAAATTGATTTCAGACTCGCAACTTCTTGCTCCCCTTTTAGTCAAATTGCGCTATAGGGTTCAATAAATGCACAGTCCAATATTTATATAAATAAAGGGCAAACAAATAAATATGAGTATAATAAAAAGTAGAATAAATATATAACGAGCTGTGTAATTAACATACAAATATTTTTATTTGTATTTTGATATATCAGCCTCTGCTTATCCATTCCGAAAAGAAAAATTTTGATGTGATCTTATGAACCGGTGATTGATTGTGATTAGAATTGAAATTATAAGCTACTGGTGTCACATTGAAAGTAATACTAAAATTTCAAGATTTGGTATCACAATCATTTGTGTTCGCTCGTACCTACAAAGAAATTCATGTCGGAGGAGTTGAAAAGTATCTAAATTTTCTTATGCATATTATTAGGTTAAGATTCTCCTATTCCCAAGCAGATTCATCTTTTCTAAAAGTAATTACTTGCTCTAAAGTTCATTAATATACTCTAAAGATTATTTGTCTATTCTAAATATTATTGATCTCATTCAAATCTTATTCAGTTCTTTCAAAGATTATTGACTGTTTTTAACGATCATTCAACTGGTCAGAAGATTATTACCCAAAAATTTCTAAGGATTACTCGCCTGCTGAATTGCTGCTCATTCTACTGCGATCTAGGATTAATGCGATTAATGTTTTTCTGCGTGTTCGCTTCCGTATTTACTACATCTTACCAATTTTCATGCTAAAAATTTCTTAATCTAAGAAGTAATTTCATTTGGATGATCATATAATTATCTCTTTCGCTAAAACTTCAACTCACACTTACTGACTCATCTCATAGAGCTGTTCGGGGGCATGTCTTTAGTTGAGATTGTTTGGTAAAATATTTATTAAGCGATTTGTGTCATCTGACTGTGTTAGATAAAATACTCAGCTGCTTATGCTTGGTATAGTATTCGTTCTATACTATACTTGGTATAGTATTTGTCTCATCTGACTGTGTTAGATAAAATCGTCGTAAGCGATCATGCCGGAAGTGTGCTCCGGTTGTGCGGAGCGCACCGACCACCGGAAGCACAGATCCGCGCTCTGAACATTGACCGGAAGAGGCTGATCTCGGAAATGATTCACCGTTGCATTGCCTGGAGGGATGATGAGGGATGAATATTGAAGGCAAACAAGCTTACTAATTGAAAATCAATTTAAAAAGTGGTTGAACACAAACACATATTTCGAACGAACACAAATCATATTTCCTTTACTTTCGTAAGTGAAATTTATGCTCCCGTGTCGTAAAAACTCCTGTTTTGCTAGCCCCGAATCAATGTTTATAACATAGCAAAGGATTTTCAATATTTTCTGAATATTCAGCTCATTCAATCACTTCATATTGCAAAAAGTGCCACAAAATAATTCTATATTGGGAAAAATATGCACCGATGTTTTTCGTTTTTTCAAATAAGTGCTCATTGGTGTGGCCTGATTAGATAAAGATATTTCAGACGAAGAGATTTGCATCATAGTAATGGACGTTCACAAACCAACTCAATGACAATTATTTCTATTTCTGCCCTGACCGGAGTTATCAAGTGCAGGAACACTTTTATAAAAAAGTTTACAAATATGGCTTAGAATGGGACGTACAAAGTAAAAAGTTTGTTTTTATTCGCCGATAGCAGGTTTCGGTATTCACGATATTTTATGGAAAAAATATATCCGTGCAACATTGCCTAGAGGACGCTACTCAGTTTTACGGGTACGACAACCACACAAAAACTGAAGCTCAGTTTACGTTTGTTTGTTTGGACAACAACTTCAAAACTGCCAAACGAGCGATGGAAACGCATCGATTACGACGTTCATGGTCAGAGCAACGGATACGTCGGCTCAAATATTGCACAACAAAACCTTCACAAAAGTTTTTTAGGGTAAAAGTTTAACAAAATTACACGTGTCTATTTTATTTCGTTTATTTCCTGACGTCATCGTACAAAAGCAATTGGTTCTGAGCTGCAAGCTTGGTTTGCTGAACCTTCAATGCTCCTGAAATACTCGTATTTTTCCCAGCATTGTGTTCCAAATGAGACAAAGCACTTTTTTTAACAGCGAATATTGTCCTCTTTGGTTACTCCTATGAAGCAAGCGTTTATTCAGTACAGGCCAACTATATAGTAATTTCGGATTAATAAAGTCGAAATCGATATTACATATGCTTTTTCAAATTAATTTACATTACTATTAATTTTTCCCGTGATATAATGAGTAAATATCTCAAATAGTTATCAATTTTACGGCTAACGATAAAATGAAATAAAAAAATGGTTGAAAACGAATTCGTTATAATTGAAGGTATTGACTTATTTTGTTATTCTTCACCAATTTCAAACTCCTACAGCCTCTTAATTGAAAATGCGCACTGAAACTAAATTTCTGTAATCAGAACGGAACATAAAAATTCATTGTTGTTGTGCTACATAAACATCAAGAAAATGTCTTACAACCAGCAAATACTTCCACATCCTCATTTTCCGTCTAAGTTTGAATGCATAAAAGACAAGCGTTAACAATTAAATGTTGAGTGTTGTTAAAAGCATTAAGCAATCTAATTAAAATCAGTTCCTTCCGCCGCGTCATTCATAGCCCACTACATCTGTAACTGCAAGCACTAGCACATAAATATTCTTCATGTCGAAGGGTGAGTAATATCATTCAAAAATTTTTACTCAAGACTTGTAGCCTTGATTAAAACAAGACTTCCAGCGCTCACTTCTCCAAACTTGAGTTTGTTTAACCAGCGTTCAGAATCAGCAGGCGGGCTGAGTTTCTTCTGTTATTGCAATTCAAGTTTGTACACTTCGTAATGAGGCACATATATGAGTGCATTATTTACTGAACACTTCAAATGCTATGGCTGGGCTAATTTCGTGTGAATAATCATCGTATAGTAGATATTACTGTATTACAATGTCTTTTATTGAGATAACGTATATTGAGTTTTATCGAACATCTTCAACAAAATTATACTTTAATTATGTTATGGTAAGGCTCATGATAACATCGGTAAATTTTCTGCTGGATTGAAGATACTTTAACCGTCAAAATCAGGATGAAATGGCATGTATAAAACATTTACACGTGCATGATTAAAATCTTTGAATCTGTAGATGAGTTCGAATTTACAAAACGGTCGTTCGTTTACCATCATTTTTTTTGTCAAAAGCTTCATCACCTAACAGAAATTTAACAGAAATTTGAAAACTTAATATTCAGGATTCATAAAATTTTATCATTTATATAAAATTTCAGCTCAGACGTTCTGATGTTGTGATTTGAAGTTAAAAACGAGTATTTCTAAATTTATTTCAAAATTGCTTAGCCATCAAAACCTAATTTAAAAGAAAAACTGGCATCTGTCTCAATAATAAAATGAAAGGACCTGTCATTAAGTGATATTTCGATGCTCAATGTGAATGCCTAAGAACTCTTATGTGAAGATTTCCAATATAACATTATTTGCACATTTGTAACTTTGACATCGGATTTACTTTACGGTGCTCTACTAATTATAAACTTGTACGAAAACTTATAAAGCTTTTGCATATGAGCCACGCACGCTTCGTTCACATTTTGGCGGGATTTTTTTTTTTTTGCTTTAATACCATTTCATTAGTTAGTTATTCCCATAAGGCATATACTCTCACATAAGTCATTAATAAAGCGAAATTTTATTTAATTAGGTTACATTACGAACAATTTGTATGCGGGCCAACGTTGGTCGCCACTAACTGCTTTATCTCAAACAATTATTTTACGGGGCTCTTTCATCAGTAGCCCTCAACGTCCGCGTAACTGGTAGACGTCAACAGCCTGGGCGACCCTACCAACTGTGCACTTACTCAGTTCGTGTATAAGAGGGCGTTATTTTGTGATAATTTTGCGATAGTTTATTGGCAAAGTGCGGGAAGTTTCGGGGAAATTTCATATCAGTTCAATGATCGTGAGCAAGCAGTTTAGGATAATTCTGAGTGCAGTTTTCGGGTGGACTATTAAATTAGAAAAGTATATGTGAAGTTCGATGGTAGGGTTTGAGGAGTAGAAAATTAGGCACATGCTACATTCACTTGTGGATGTTCTTCAATAATTGTTATATATAGAGAAAACCTGTTTTTTCATAAATTTCGGACAATAATAAAGATTGGGCTGAATCTGTAAGTTGTGAAGAACAGAACAGACATGTGCGATGATAAGTGCCATGTCGTAACACTTCTCAAATTCTGACCGAGCAGAATTATTTACTGAAGAAATAGTCGGAAAAGGTTCGTATTGACACGCATTGAGCTATTTCCTTCACGCCAACTTGACTTTGAGTTTCAAACCGGGGATTCAAAATGACTGGAATTGAAACGAATTTGTTTGACGAATTCAACTGAAAATTACTTTTCCATGGGTGGCTGAGCACCGCAGTTCAAAAGAATCATTTACCTATACAAACAAATTTATTTATTTAACTGCTTTTGAAGTTATGCTAGATTTCTAGCAATCGAAACGGAAACAGTATTCATTGTGAATTTGAATAACAAACAACAGATCAAAGCACATAAATTTCCGTACTTTATCAGAGGTCTTGTATATTTTAATTGAAACACTGGAATTTTGAGCAAAAAATGTTAAATAATAATATTGAACGATGTACCTATGGTAATTTCCAGCAGTCGATGCTTTCTTTGAAATTTATTGAGTATTCACTTATTGTTTTGATTATATAATTGAATTGAAGCTTTGCTAACAATTATTAATTTTTATTTCCATTGTCAATTGAGTAAATTTGGCGAAAAGTGTTTGCGAAATTGAACTAAATTATTAAATTTTCTTCATCATATCGTCGGGAAGTGTAGGTAATTAAAATATTTTGTGGTTGCAAATATAGTGCCAGAGTTATTACTGTCCTTGAGAATTTGTGCTCATGTAATATAATCAGTAATAGCTAGTCAAAATTATAGTGCCGTAATTATAAGTAAAAATCGTCATGAATTGGTATCTAATCTCAGTTTTCGTATCCCATGGAGCTGCGTCATTTGTAATAATTCATTCAAAGCGTTCCTATACACCTTCACTTAATTATGCATTTTTGGGGATATTTTATTTAATATTAATATTTTGATCTATTTTTAGCGCATTTTTCTCATTTATGGAAAAAATGACGCTATTGTGCTCGTCATGTCCTTCCGTCCGTCTGTCTTTCCGTCCTTGACTTCACGTTTTCGTCAACGAGAAAATGCGCTCTCTGTCACTCACTTCAGTGAGTACTGAGTTATATTTTAATATAACATTATTATCCCAATTTTGATCCCATAATTGGGTTCTTTGACCTTTTGGCAACACGCGCTCTAATACTTTTCATGGCGTAGTGCATATTTTGCCTGGAGCTTCCGTATATTTTTGGGCTCAATGATGATTTTGACACCTCGCGCATTTAAATTTTTTTCTATACTCGTTATACGACAAGTTCACGCATATTTTTGCACGCCTATTACCATAATTTAAGCTGGACACTTCTTCAGGGCGTTTCTTTCACGAAAGTGCCTAATATATATGTGTTAACTGAAATGGAGCAATGATATGTTTGTGTTAACTGAGATGAGGCCGTGATATGTTTTTGTTTACTGACATTTCCTTAACCCAACTCTCGCATGGTTGATACCACAATATTCGGTATGCAAACGGCTTAGGAAAGTCGCCGTATCTGCGCGTTTAAGTTTTTGCGAGGAAATGGTAATTGGAGTCCCGTCCTCGTAAACATTGTTGGCATGTTTGCGTGTTGTGCGAACCGAGAGACGCCTTGTGAGATACGCAAAAATTTAAAATTCAAATCGTAGAATCTATTCAAAAGCCAAGCAAAAAACTTTGGAATTTGAAAACAATGCAGCGAAATTGCAAAATTCTTTCCTAACTCACGTGTATTCAGGGGAATATTTTTTATCCTATATTAATAAAAATATAACTCAGTACTCAAAAAGCATTTCTTATAGCTCAGTGCAATTATGTTATGGATTTCTGATGTGCAATAAAAATTTTTATCGCTCAAGGCCATCAAAGTTTGTGCATCTGCTGAGAAATGATTATTCCGAAAGTGTGTACACAATTTCTGGTCTGGCAAACTGTGGTCAATCTTCGTCCACTATTATTTTAAAAAATTGGATCAGCACTCACTGCAGCGAGTGACAGCACATTTTCTCGTCCGTCCGTCCGTGAAATTACGGACAGACAGACGGACAGACGGACGGGCGGACATGACGAGCACAATAGCGCCTTTTTTCCATGAATGAGAAAATACGCTAAAAAGTATCAGAAAAATCGGTTGTGTTCCTTATGTTATTGGGGAACTAACAAATGAAATGGGCAAATATAATGTTTGAAAGAAATGTGTGATAAGTGAATTGCAAAAAATACTGCATTTTTATTCAGTATAAACCCAGGTTATAATTTTTCGGTCATATAAACTGAAATAACACATACTTCAGCTACCAAAATTTGTTTCCATAAATCTTGACAGCAAATCAGCTTACAAATCTGAAGGCCCTTGTTAGCGGTTTCTTGTTGAAGTGACAAAGGAAAATCCTTAGTATATACTGTTAAGATTTATGCTCGTACGTCTTTGGTCCGGTTAGAATCCCGTGATCTGCAAAAAATAGCTAACACCTTCCTAAAAACTTGGGCCATATTTTAGTGAAACGACCAAAACGAGACTCAACAGCAATTACGTGAACTATAGTTAGGGGATCTGAAGGTCTGAGGCTGATTTGCTTGCTGAATTTCACGTATCAAGACTACACACGGTGATTTTTCAAGGCTGAGACTTCACTGTAGTATTGCCAAGCTAATATATGCCAAGCGACGGTTCTGTAAATTGTCTAATGTTTCATTGCTTAAGGATTGCTTAAGGGGAGCGTCTACCCCAAAAATTATCTCGGCTATTTACGAACGGATCACTCTGAAACTTGGTTCACATATGTAAAATAGAAAAAAACTCACATTTTGTTCATGTGAATTTTTCGAAAAAAATGAAAGAAAACGTGAAATTCATAGAAAACGGTCAAAAAAGGGGGTACTTTTGAAATCTATCTCCTCCTAGGGTTTTCAAGTTACGACATCGAGACACATATCATTCGATGCGTAAAATCTTTATCTATAAAACGACCTAGCTGTTTTTTGAATTTCTAATTTTTGCGGGTGTGGGAGAATTTTTCGTAAAGTTTTCGGAAATTTTTCGATTTTACCCCTTTCCACCCCCCCTTTTTCAGGAATAAAATCCAAACTATGACGAAATTGAAAAACGGCTAAGTCGTTTCGTAGATCTATTCTTTGCGAATCGAATGGTATGTGTCTTATTGTTGTAGCTTCAAAACTCTAGGAGGAGATAGGTTTTCCGTGACAATAAGTGTGAATGTTGAGGAGAGCGCGACAAAGTCCCGCGCGCACCACAATATGCGCTCAATGTAGCATAGATTCCAAACTAAACGTTTCTGGAGCTTGATTCCACTCAAGGATGATGGGAGCAACTACATGCGCATCTCTCCCTACAAAGCCCGGAGGCACACTGAGTCAGACCTCACAAAAACACTATATTTGTAGTGGTGGACAGCGAATTATCTCATATCTAATTACTGAAAGAACTCCCCCCCCCGCCCCCCTTTCATGAAATGTCGTGAAATCATAAATCAACGTAGAGAGATGGCAGTGGTACCGTTGGATAGGGCAGAATGTCAGCTTTAAAATTAGTATGAAAACCGAAAAAGTAAAAATTTTCAATTTTAGGGTAGACGCTCCCCTTAACTCATGCGTTGAAATTTTAATGGCAAACTATCAAAATTTATAACCCATTTGTCGAGGTAAGACGTCACAAAAACTTAGAAATATTCATATCTCAATCATTCGCTTGCAGGTTTTGAGGTATTCTAGGGTACACTATGTATCAAAACTCATTACTTGGCAATTCGATTTGCTAATTTTAACCCGTAAAACGGATGAAGCAAAGGAAATTCGGTCTATAAATTTCATAAATATGAACGTTTACTTCTAAATATCGGCTGAATTTCATACACCGCAGAATTCCACACATCGTTTCAATTTTAATTTTTTTACACAAATACTTCTGCTTTTATGGTTTCATATCCTCATATCCGAGCTAAATGTGACGGTCGCAAGTTGAAAATTTCGCTAAAATCATTTCCGTATGATCGAAGTATTTGAATCTCTAAATTTGAATTACCAATTCTTGTTACTCGAAAAGCATGCTTTTCGATTAATTATTATTTCTCTGGTAACTATTGCCGGAGCTTGTTTAACTTCTGATCAATCGCTGATGGTAGAGTTATTTCCATTCTCAAAGTTTAACTAAAACCAGAACAATTATCACATTGAAAGTAGCGTGACCGTGATTTTACTTTTAAATGAAAATGTGAAAATAACTTTACAACATGGCTGTTAGCTCTACCTAGCAATGCTTACAATTCGATCCTCTCAGAGAAAGTAGCGGAGGACAGGCAGGAAAACGCCGTTTCCCAGGAAAAAAGAAACTGCGTATTTTTTTCCTTTTTTCGCAGCAGAACAAAAAAAATGCGCTGCACCTGTTTTTTATCGTGCTCTGAAGGTAGGCAGAGGAGAGCAAAAGGATTTAACCATAAAATTGAACATTTTAATTTAGTTTTCTCAAATTAATCTAAAAATTGAAAAGAATTGGTTTGCAGTAGTCTGGAATGTGATAAACTTCTGAAAAAGTTGCGATGATCTGAATTTCTAGGAATAAAAATATTTACATGGAAGCAAATAAAGAGTTCATTGCTTCTCTTTTTTGCTTCGACAAGTGGATTATTGCGCTGTTTTCGTATTATTTAAGACTGACAAGGAAGAAATTTTTGGCATTTAACCTAAAATCCTCTTTTCTAATTCCAGTAAAGGTTTCCTGTTTGTTAAGCCAATTAACTCCACACATTCCAGTGCGACAAATGTCACATATTTTTAAAAGAAAGCAATGGTAAAGAGAGTTTTTGCTCGAGCTTCAAGCTCTCGTGCGACAGCTCGTTGACAATCTTGTATTGGTTACTGACGATTAATAAAAAACCTTGCAGCCGGGAAACTTGAAAAAATCTAGTAACTAAATGCAAACGAATACAAAATGATCAATATTAGATTTTCAAATTCACTAACTAATTTCTTAATTAGATGGAATTATTTTTACAAGTAGATAATATTTTTCGGTGGTTTCAAAATTCAATTATTTTCTGGAAAAGAAAATTAGAAAATGACAAAAATTGTTCATAACGTCTCCTGACAATGATGCGAATTACATAATCATATATATCATTTAATAATTTTACTATATACTACAGAATATATCAAAACTTTTTACAGAGCCCAACTCAAGAGATTGCTAGACTAGCGGCACGATATCGTTATGTTCGTCAGGCAGTGCGACAAAGACGCGCACTGTTCATAATCATATATATCATTTAATATTTTTATAATCTCCTACAGAATATATCAAAGCTTTTTACAGAGCCCAGCTTAAGAGATTGCTAGACTAGCGGCACGATATCGTTATGTTCGTCAGGCAGTGCGACAAAGACGCGCTCTGTACATAATCACATATATCATTTAATATTTTTACGATCTCCTACATAACATAACAAAACATTTTACAGAGCCCAGCTTAAGAGATTGCTGAATTAGCGGGGCGATATCGTTATGTTCGTCAGGCAGCGTGACAGAGACGCGCTCTGGCAAGCCGCTATCACCGGACGCGCGGGCGTCCAAGCGATGCCTGGCTGGACAAGACAATCGGCACCAATGAAAAAAATTGAGCAGCGCAAACAACAAAATTAAAGCTTTTGTTGTTTTTTTAGAGGAGCTCTTCAATTGTTAATGTTGCTGAGGCACGAATTAAAGGTCTTAGAAAAAATTGATCATGGATGATTTTTCTTTTCATACGAGTACATCGTTAAATTCCCCATAAACACTAGTTGACTGCAAAAGAAAATTTGAAAATAGAAAATTTACTCAAAAATATGAGTCGCCTAGAATGCGCTGATCAAAAATTTCATAGTGTATCAATTAGGTTAAGCAGTGCACATACGTAAGTTCAAAGTCCGCTAAAACTACAGCTTATCAATGAGGAAACCACTCAATTGGCAATTATACATTTCGTAGCCTAAAAATTAATAATCAGCAGACATGATGAAAACCGGTATAAAATCCTTCATTATTGCTGGAGTTAGAACACTGATTTGAGTTTTTCTACGATTTTACGGAATAAACTCCAAAATGGTTCCGCAAAATGTGCAACTTGAGTCTCTGCATATTATAACCTGCAATCGCTAAGAGCCCAAATAAAATTTTATCGGTGTTCCAATTTGGCATTATTGCTTTAGGCGCTGTGGTGTCAGGGCTGTACGAGCTCAATTCTTCATGAGGATCGATGGCGCTCATCACAAGCGTGCGCAGTAATTTTCAGCACGCGATCGTCAATTTAGTCAATAAATCAACAACTAAAAAATGTATTGCCAAAATTCTAAAAAAATATTTCCTCAAGTTTAGTGCCGAAATCTTATTTTTCGTAGTATTATTATATCAAATGCTCAAATTTCGCGGGAAAAGGAGTTATACTAAAATGAATAAATTCAATATTTCGAAATTCACTAATTATTCATATCTTTGTTCCTTTTATTATTAGTAAGAGTAATAGTGATAGCGGTGTCAGCGTTTAATAGGTCAAATATGGCCTATCGGTGATTCCTAAGATCGCAAAATTCTCGCAGCTTGCTGGTGTTTCGAGCCTGCAAATTAGTGCTATACAATCTTACTATTCTTAACTTTCCGACCACCTGTCTGATTTTGACCGGAACTGTCAGAGAAACTGTGATCGAACACACAACTCACTCATGCTACCATGTTTCTTGCGACATGTAACAAATCGGCCACCCTGTCTATTCAATAAAAATCAGATTTAAATTCAACTTTCAAGGCTGAAATTTACAATACGGGTCGATTTCAGGCTGACTGTCAGGTCACAAGTGAATGCACAGTTGCATAGAAAGCAACTAATTTTGGCAAATGAATCCAAACCTCATTGTAACCTTTCAACATCGCAAATTCAAAACAAATAAATAGGCTCTAATACGATAGAGAATTATGAATAATATTTGTCTTCGAAATGCTTGAAAAATAATGCACTTCATTGAAAACGTTGTCTGAAAGTGTGTTTAATTAATTAAAAGATGTCACATCGTTTAAAGCTATATCCAAGTAGGAATTATTTAAGCCAACATTAAAGTTTCCCGCATATTCAAATCGTCATTAACATATGCATTTTAAATATTACCATTATTTGCGAGTTTAATGTGCACACGTAAACGTGTTACTGCTCGTAAAATTGCTTTATTGATTTAACTTCGTCGCAAAACACAATGCTTCAATAGTGAACGCTTGAGAGCTAATTGTGAATTTGAACGAATTTTACAATTGTGTTTTCCTTTTGAGTATCGGATTATCATTTCTCGCACTTTTGTTCGTTCATGACGTATTTGTTCGTTAATTTTGCTTGATGTTTACTCGAATCTATTTTGGTTCACTCCTGAGCCAGTTTGAAATTGAATTTCCCTTTTTGTTTGTTCATTATACTTCACAGATTGGATGCTTCGATTTCATTGTAATTATATCAAACTATAATTTTCACGATCACGGCCCGAGCATGAATTATCCTGAATTTCCTACTGGCAGCATTATTCGATTCATAGATATTTTTAAAAGTAGATATATTTATATTTATTCCCGCGTAAAAATTTTGTTGTTAGAAGGCATCCTAACATCGTTATAATTCTGAATAAAAACATTTTAATATCAATGACAAAGTCTTAGAGGTTATTCCTCTCAAAGGCAAGTATTAAATGTGCAAAAATTCTGATTTTTCAATAAGTTAAAATGGAGTATAAACCATTTTAAGATATATATGTCTTACAATTTTTTTGATAATTCTATAGATTGAAGGAGCTAATCGCAGTTAAAAAATTTATTAAATATGGTTACTATGAAAAAAATTAGTTGCAATTCAAATTTATGAATGCAAATGTAAAGGATAATAAACCCAACTTTAACATACTATTATTTTAACTAATTAATTTAACAAATTTAATTGAAACTGCTACTTCTGTCATTAAAAACATGTGGGAAGTGCGTCAAGTTCTTATTCCGGGACAAAACTTTAATTTAATGCCCAAATTTTGATTAATGGGCATTTTAGAAAATAATGTTATGTATGGAACGATGTTTATATTATTTGTATTTGGTAAAGGCATGATAGCTTAGCATTAAATGCAAACTAGAGGCTGTTGTGAGTCATTTTAGAAGGAAATTTTAAGTGATTATCAAATAGTAACTTGCTTGCTAAAGGGTTAATCCAGCGTTGAAAGTTAACAAATTAAATCAAAACAACAATATGGCACGAATTTAGAACTTCAAAAATTCGAAATGTTGGAAAATATAAAATCAGAAAGAAATGCAAAATCTGTCATAGACAAATATTCGATTTTGTCATCACATTATCATGTCTAGAATTTCTTGGTTGCCATCGATTTGCGGATGCCATAACATAAGTCTGGCAAAATGTTAGCGGCAAAATTTGGAGCACAATTATGAGGCAATACAACGTCATTTACGCACGCAATAAGAGAAGTTTGCTCCTGCTTATCGTCCCTCCTTTAGCCGAGCAAAGTTCGCTGATCGATGATCGATGTAAGTTCATCGATCAAACTTATCGTCTAAGCTCAAATCGGTGGATGTGAGCTTCCATGTTTCCGGAAGGCAATTAACATTTTTATCACTTAAGCAGTTTGTGTTTTAATTCAATATATTTCAGTAACTTTTCATTCAAATAAATCACCTTCTTTTTCGTTTTGTTTCCGACCAATTTTTTCCAAACGAATGACAATTACATTCAGATCAGTTCCATCATTTATTAACTAGCAGCCACTGGCATTTCGTGTGTTAAGTAGGCCAGAAATTGCAAACCTTTGTGATCCTGCTCTCCTAATCTGAACCATATTTTTGTACACTTCGTTTGTCATTTTATCAGACAACTTTTAGTCCCTGCATTACGGTTGCAGTGTCACTAGCTTTTACCCAGGTCTGTGCTCTCTATAGCCTAAAGTTTTGTCTCAGCATTCTTAACCTCTATTACCGGTACTGCAGTAACTGACCAATGCCAATTGCCTCATGCTTTCCACCATTGTCCAATGCACCTGTCCCTGAATATAGTCTTATTAGAAAAATATTTCATTTAAACCACAGCAATAGCCTCCAATGTTCAAGCCATCAAATCAGACAACGTACGTGTTTGTCCTACTCGCTAGCACCGTAACACTGTTAAGAAAGAAAAACTAAGTATAGATACATCCCACATAAATAAATTATTTTTCTTTGGAATGAAATGATTTTAGTAATATATACTACACTAAATAATTGAAGGATTTAATCCAGGAAATATAACTAATATGTATATGTTAGTTCTAACTCCACACATTTTTAGACACAAAAATTCCAGGTCCCGCTGCCCTCATTGGTCAAAGAGCTGCGTTGATGTTTAAGTTTTATTCTCGAAAGGCAGTGCAGGATTATCGCAGGAGTCACTGCAAATGATGGAAGTTATAAACATGCCGGGGGCTTGAAGAAGGAACTAGACCAGCATTCTAGGTGTCTAGAGTGGCAGGAGTCACTGCAAATGAGGGAAGTTATAAACATGCCGGGGGCTTGAAGCAGGAACTAGACCAGCATTCTAGGTGTCTAGAGAGGCCATTACAAGCTACACTAATGGTCAGGCAGGCCGTTAGCGCCGAGAAGCTCCATTGCATTTGCATTGGGTTTGCAAACGACTTCTGCAATCAAGAAGGTTTCGTCTAATGTCTCAAAAAAGTTAGATGTGTTGAGGTCATTCGATGTTAACTTTCATTAAAATATATTACGCGCACGCCTTGACTTCTGAATGAAGATACCCTGCAAAATGTTGGCACTGGATATCTTTTTCTTTTTAAGGAGTGAAGCATGACTTGACAACAACAGTCAGGCGACTGAGTTTATGAACATAAATAAAATACGAATAGTTTGATTTCAAAGAGATATAAGTGGAATAAGTTAGTAATTACCTAAATACGACAACATTTTTTGTAATCGAATAAAAATTGGAAGACAACAAACCTGGCTCGAATTTATATCTCAGAACCGTTTATTCTCAGACGTTCTAATCTCAGACCCATTTATTTATAGAATGTCTTATATTGACATTTTGAGTCGGCCTATACAGGATGGTGTAGCATTACCGTTAAGTTACTTACACGTCACAATTACAGATGCTTCTTTGCATCTCACTAAATTCAGCGAACATAAGGTTAGGTAAATTCAGCGTTGTAAATTTGTTAAATTTTAGGTAATAAGTTAGGTAAATTCAGCGTAAAGGTAAATTCAGCGTTGGACCCTGAGCTCTTTGACTTCTTTTTTTGTTGTGATTTGATGCTTTAGTCGTCTGCAGTACTCCACCGCATAGCAAATAGTACCATTAGTCGAATTCGAATTTGCTTTACTCATTCTCCATTCCCATTCTCTAACTCTGAACTGAAATGGTGATTATAAAACCCATATAATAATCCAATTCTTAAATGCAAAAAACTATTGACTTAATTATGATATTATCGCAGTAATGTCAAGAAACTTTCGATCCCTTGCAACAAACAAAACTGCAAATTCATTCTCAACCATTTTTCAGCCTTTTCCCTCAGTACAGCAAGCTTTAAGCAACGGTTCTTCCATTATTAATGGTTCTTTGCTTGCTATATCCTCATTCTCAACTGAAAGGCAACTTTAGAAGTTTAATTGCCAGTTAAAGCAGCCATTACGTTTGAAATGCGTCAAAGCGGACATTTCCTTCACGCATTTTTCCATCAATGTCCACTAAGGCAAATCTTGGGGTTCAATCCGTGGGTTCGAGATTCGTCCTATCCGGTTTCTCTTCAATTTTAGAATTTAGAAATATCCTGTATTCGAATATTACACATGCACTTAGAACAAATTTTTATTTTTTTTCTCTCGAAAATAAGGGATTTTTATAAACAGATTTAATGGAAGTATATAATATTATATAGTGCTACATAGCTATATTGAATACAGAACGCATTTCAGAAGAAGATCGTTAACAAAGCAAGGGCTATGTATCACAGCATCAAGGCTCTCCTTCCGCTCAATTTGCCTGTCAGCGCACAACGCTAAATTACGCGGAAATTCTCCAGCTTTCAGTCGGGTTTATGGATGCGCTTGTGCGTAAAAACTAAAGAGAGAAAATTTCAAGTAGAAAATGAAGAGGCAAATTAGCAATCACGAATCCAGATTGGAAATGAGTAATGGAAATTATTCTTATGAGAACAAAGGAGAACAAAGGCATACGAAAATGACAAGATTCTCTATTGCAGACTCTGTAAACGGAGGTAGGATGTAATAATCGCGCCACAATTATTCATTGGTTAGTTTGGTAACAACTCAGAGATATTTGGGTGTGCAAGGTAGCTAGTAAGCAAACTTTTGAATGGTTAGAATGTGCGATCCTTTTTTTGCGTTGAAAATATTACTACTTATTCTATTCTTTAGCAGAAAATAATCACTTTGTTTGTCAAAATCTTGTTGGCTTTTTACCTAAGCATTCAGAGGAGGTAAGGCGCATATACGTGATATTGAATAAATATTAAAAGAAGTTCGTTATTATCATTTATAGACTATAAAAATTATATACAATTATAATACAACAATGAAACATTGGTAGCCTAATCGCACCCACCGTTTGAAATGTCACAGATGGCATCCTGACACAGCCACATGAGGAGTATATTAGTAATTAAAATTGGCATTGAGAGATTTAAATAATTTCAAAATTATTATAATTGCTCTGCGACAAACATTTTCGTCTTTGTAAGCACCATCTTCACCTCGCGATGATTCAGTTCCGATAAGATGAAGTAGGCAACAGCAACCAACGCCCGTCCAAGTCGAGCTGCGGCCTATACCTCTCTGCAGCCTACCGCAATCTCTACATCAAAGTTTATACCTATGTCTCAGAACCAATAGTTATCTTTGAAATACCACCTCTGCATGATACCTTTCTCAATGAATAGTATCGTATTATGTTCGTTTAGCAATCATAATTCTATCTCAGTAATCTTTAACAGAGCATCAAATAATACATGAGGTAAGTGTACGAGTCTCGTAAGTGTACGAGAACTTTGGAGATACATGTTTGAAAAAAATGTAAATTAGATCAAGCTCGTCATTTTACAGCTCTTGGTTAATCATTTGATGTTCTGTTAAAGATTACTGAGAAAGAATTATACTTGCTAAACTATCATGATATGATACTATTCATTGAGAATGGTACCAGAGGTGGTGTTACAACGATACCTACAAGATATTCTGAAGCAAATAACAAATAAATTACCAAACGTTATGATTTACGAGAACGCGTAATTATATGACATACATGACGCAAATAATTTATATGTCCGGCAGTCTGGGCAATGTCACAACCTACAAACTGAAAACTTTAGATGGTTGAAAGAAAATGAGCCATTCAAAGATAGCAAAGGCTACATTTTATAAGCTGACCTCAGCTATCCAAAATACCTGCGTAATAATCGTAATGATATCACTAGCTCTTGAAAATATTCAAATAGGGAATGTTCATAACTTGGTATGAGGGGTAAGTGCCAGTCCTTACCCACACAGTAAACCAACAGGATTGTAGATGAAAGAGACTGGAACTGAGATTTTAATGCAGTGAAAATGAATAACAAGGTGGGCTTTGAATATAAATATTAAGATGTGGAAAAATAGTGTAAATAATAATACCCTTGGCAACGTGCGTATCTGTTGAAGATTAAATCTAATGAATGATCGTCATTGAAGATAAATGAAGAAATAATGATACAATTATTCAACTAAGAAATAATGATACAATTATTCAGACAATAAAAAGGAACCTATTAGAGCTTAAACTAACCTGCAGCGGGGATCAGCTGAATGATAATGATCAACGGGAAAATTATGTGCGCGACGTTAACTTCCTAACGGTGTTGCCAAGGTAAAGTAAATTATAATTTTATTGCAAAATAAAAGTCGCAAAATGTCTAACACTCCTAGTATCTCATCTTGGTAAGCGCGACAAATATGTGATACATTATAGTAATTTAAGACTGTATGTGGATACAGTTCTGAATTCGAAGTTAATCTAATAAAGCCCAAACATTAATTGAGGAAATTAGTTTATACAGAGAATTTCAAAAAAATTAAAATATTTCCGGGAAAACGAATATCATTTGCATGCAAAATCAACAGCTAATGTTTGATAAACTAATATTTGATCTATTTTGGATGAGCATACTAGATATAAGCAAAATATCTAGTTTCTAGCTTTCATTACAACTTTATCTGAGACAAATATGGTGATAGAGCAAAGCTCATTTTCACCGACAATTACTAACTCTGCTATCACACCCAAACCGGTGACATGTGACCTATATGAGGGACCTATTAATCAGGACTTATTTGATGCATCAAATTATTCTAATGATTATTTCCTATATTCAAATCGCAACAGAAAATGTAATCGTAAAACGCAGGATGAAGCTGGAGGACTGCCCTTGAAGAATTTGTTGGTCTTTGGGCAAAGCTGTATTGTTACCGAACAAAATGTTCTGTAGCTAAAATAGCTAAAGATATATAGAGAAATATCCTTGAAAGGAATACAATTATAAATGAATGCATGAGGGCATTGAATAATGAGACTATTATATAAAACAATGCATAGTATCCAGAGCGAAAACTATGATTTGTGTATTGAGGAGATAAATAAGATTGCACTGAATGGCGCCGATGATAAAAGGCATATATTAGCCTACGGTAATAATACGCTGGCTTTGAACCACTGTTTCATTGAATTAACTTAGTTGTTTTTGACATGTTAATTCAATGTTAGATTCCATTCCGACCTCTTCTTCAGTAAACTGATCGATATTCTCCCAATTTATTTATAATCTCGGGTTATGAAAATGAGAGCTAATGTACCATACCAAATAATTGATAAGCATAAGATTGCCAATTCACTCTACTTAAAGTACATACGTTTAGGTTTATTAAAGTTATTTCATCCAGTCAAGTGCGATGAGCCGCCCTTTGAAAATATTCGAAAATATAGAGTGATTCATGATGGAAGTAAATTTAAGTTAATAGATGGTACGTAGCTCATTTACACGCTATAGCCCTTCGAGGCCGCTGGTGAGGAAAAAACATGTTTGATTAAATTTCTAATGAAAATGCTAGACAAAATAACAAATATCCGAAGAGAGGTGATGTTAAATTCTGGAAATATTAATCAGTTAATCAGTTAATCTGGAAATACATTAATCAGTTAATTCAAGTTAATGTATTAGAACAAACATTGAAAAGGATTTTAGAAATGAAACGTTATGAAGTGCTCAATAAGTGGAAAGACGACTATGGAAATAAACAGAAGAAACATTTTATATTTCCTACTCCAAGTTTGAGGTGACTCATAATTGGGAGATCGAACTGCGGAAAAACGTCATTGTTACTAAAGTTGCTATTGGGTAATTATATTCATTTCAACAATCTTTTCCTCTAGAGCAAGTCAACTCATCAGCCTGAGTGTAAGCTGTTGAAGATCCTTCTCGATAAGAGATATTATAAGAGGCTGCGTCTATTTCAAGAACCCGAGCAGCGGCTCGATTTCAAACGTATGCAAATTACTTAAGCATTCACGGTCATCTTCTCTTTTATTCCATACTTTTGTCGTGTTACTTCAGCATATTTCACGAGTGATGAAACTAAGTTAATTTAGCTCATTGCATTTCATTGAGAGCCTCGATGGCTTCACTCCTCTCCTACACTAATGCATATTAAAATAAATAAGAAACGACCTTTTAGAGAAGCAACGTTTATCTAAGGGGTTTATTTAAACTAAGGCGTTTATTTATATTCTCTACGCCAGGTTATTTATTTATTTGACTATTGTTTCGAAGAATGGTTTTATATAATTAACATGACTCGCCATTTATTTTTGCCCGCGGTAATTAGAAGCTATTCAATAACGTCAGGTTGGAAAACGATCTCGTGTGTAGTTTTCACTGTCATGGCAGTTTAATTCAAGACTAACATTTAATTATAACTCGTAACCACCTTACTCTTTTAAGTACAATAAACATTAGGAATTAATAGTAGGTGCATCTCATTCTATGGAATGGCGAATCCTGCGACACAAAATAATACCTAGTAACTGATGAAGGTTTTCCGGCATCTGAAGACTGGCGCTCTGGGACGATGATGCTAGTCCTTGATTATCCAGAATTTGTAGATATTTCAGTAATGCTCTCATATTTTATTTGGATTATGACCACTGAATTAAGCTTGAACGATATGAGTTATAAGAAGTTCTTCAATTTTCGAATGGAGCTTTGAAATTGTGCAATACATAATTTGTACTTTCTTTTTTTTCTGCTATAAACGAATTAATATGAACTTGATGAAACCTGGATGGTAGAAACTGAAGTTTGGCTGACATTTTGACGTAAAGATAATGCATAAATGAGGCTGCAATTTCACTAGTGCATCGGCCACTCATTTACAACCCAATTATTTTTTCCTGACCTGATAAAAGTGAGTTTTTTACGAGAATTTTTTCTGTACCCCAGTCATTGCTCACATAGTAGGGTAACATGGGGCAGCGAGCCCACTGCGGGTCACGGGCCCATAGCGGGTTTCTCTCGTATCAATTAAAACTTCGTCAAAATTTTAGTTTAAAAAAAGTGGGGGGCGCGCTGCCCCACGTTACCCTATACCTTCAAGCACATTGTTGTGCCTATTATTCAAGTCAGAAAATTTTTCACCATGCCTGTATCTTGATTTTTAATAGGGATTACCCATAGAAGACAATTATTTAAATACATTTATACATCCGTCTGAAGTTGAAGATTAGATTCGGATTTTAATTCACAAAAATCTCATTACATTATGCCCCAGGGCCTGCTCATGCGCAAGTTGGAACATTAAATAAATTGAATCACTTAAAGTTCGCCTGAAACACGACTTGTCTCACCGGCCTCCGTTTTAGTTCTTGACATGCTAAAAAATTACTAAACTATTCAATTAATATAATTGGAACTTGGCTGTTTTTCCCACGACCGCGGGTCTTGCAGTGTGCCGCGTAAAGCTACTAATTAACAGCTAACTACTGCACTCGCCATGTAGTTGCTACGTGAGCAAATGATGATTTGAAGCCAAAGCTCTATACATATATTTTATTCTATGTTAACTATATATTTTACATATATATTTTTTGTTTATTTATTTATATCTATACATATATTTTCGGCTGAAATTCATACGCGAGTTTAGGTTACGAGTCAACGCTGGTGTGATAGAACTTCTAGGAATACATTACCGATAGGAACGTACTTGCTAAAAAAATTCTCTCAAGATGACCTGCATTTCCTTCTTGTGCAAGGAAATTTTTAACAGAAATGAGCTGCAAATTGAATTTTATAATTGATCGCCTTCTAGTTAGTGTCTTCAGGCATGGAAGACGTTGCAGAATAGAGTCATAAAGAGAAACACAAATGAAATTGTTTGATGGAGGGCATAATTGCTTATGAATCATATGAATGGTGATTTATACCTTTAGAATTCATCTCGCAATTGACACGGAAAAAAATATCGGCGAAAGAATTTCCTTGCTACAAGCAAATAATTGCAAGCTTTCGCGACGCCTAATTAGTAATATTCAATGCCAAAATGTATTTTGTAAATGAATAGATTTGAACTAAAAAATTATTTTGTTTATTCTTTTGAAAAATCTAGAAATTCCTCGTAATATTCAAGAATTTTTTTTAAATAATACTAGGAATCGTGTAGTGTTGATGTAGGCGCATTCTACTACACGTCCACAATCAGAAATGTAATCGCTGTTTCTCAAGCCGTCGGTGGAATCCTAAAGTTTAGATCAAGGAAAACTTTGTGTAACGAAACGAGTTTTCGTAATTGGCCGTAGCAATCAAAGTTCTAAGCCAAACTGGGCCCCCAAAATATTTTTCTTCGATGATTAGTTTGGAGGAATTCTTTTATTGCGGTCAGTTCGCGCAATAAGTTTTTAATCCATGCAGCCTAACAAAAGTCTCTTGCTCCGGATTGCAAGTATTCTTGCGACTTGCTGGACTGAACATTTTTTTTCTAACTCCAAGTCGTCTGAAGCCTTCTTAAACAATTTGCGTGCGTGGTTCTTCAAATTTTCTTTCCTCTTTAGGCTAGCTTGTCTGCAGCATAAGTTTTTACTTATAATACACTTTTATTATCCTGCTCTCTAGATTAGAATATCCTGCTATCTCAAACCTTTTTTCAGCTCAACTGAAGGTTTGTTTTTAAATTAGTGTAACTTGTCAAAGAAAAAATATAATTTATTCAAATCAAATTCAATATCATCTGAAAGCTTTTTGAGTTCAATATTATACGTCACCTTTTAACAGCACTAGGCACACTCATCACTCCTTAGAAACTACATACTTTTTTCATTTTCTATTAATAAATAATTGTTGTGATATAGATTAAGAACCAATTTTACCTCCTATCAAAGTATTGTGAAGCATTTAGAAATGTAATACATTTGTTGTAATGTACTTAATCTATTTAATGTGCATACACATTATCGACATTTTTCGTTCTTTACATATTGTTATAATTGAAGCTACGATCAATAAATAGAGCTCCGTGCAATCAATAGAATATCGTGCAATTATTATGACAGCAAAATTATGACAAAAGGTTAGAGGAGGGACGCAAAAAATGAGTCATTTCACTATGGCGATGCTGACAAATTGCAAGCAAACGAAGATCAACAACTGAATTATCAGAGCTTCTTTGTGCTCAGGCCTGCGCATGATCTGTCTTTGGGTACTGCTTACCCAATTGATCCGCATTAGCCATTTTCTAAATAAAAACATTTTCTAAAAAAAACTTCGGGCTCGTTTCTCACGTCTGGCCCGAAGAATTTACACCAGTAAGAGATTGAAATGTTAATATTTATACACGTTGACCTATTACAAATTTCCTCAAAGAATACTTGTGAAGTGAGAAAGTTGTCTAGACATGTTTTAGCGGTAAATATTTAGAGAAAGACGGCATATCATGCATTGTTTCAGTGAAACATTTGCCTTCTGTCGCCTCGTTTCATATCGAACGGACTTCATCATGTGGTGAGCCCTAAAAATTTGTCTTTTTTCTTAATAAAATCTATTATCTATTCCAATAAATTGCCAGCAAGGCTTCAATATTTGAAATGTAGTCACCAATTATAACTTTTATATTAAATACTTTAGTGCTGTTTAAGCACAAATTCTAAAAACAGCAATTTTGAGGCAAATTACGTTAGTTGGTACGATCAAATAAAATAAGAACGTAAAAAATGTATGTAGCAATATAACGAAATCTCTTATTATCGCTTAGAATTAAACTTTGTCACATCCCCGAGGTGAATGTTTCACATGAAACAATAAATCTGATGCAGCTGCTATCACACTTTTGGCGTCTCCAACATCTGGGTAACACTTACGCCACAGCATTTGCTGAGCAAATATTATTTTTCACAGACAGGATTACAATTTCTTAGGATTATTAATTATTATAATATTGGCTATTTTCATTAGTCATTGTTATATTTTTCATTTTGTAAACGAACATTTTATTAATGTGGTTGCATAAATCTCAATAGATTCGACTGAGCAATTTACTCCAAGAATTTTATTGAAACCAAAATCTCATGTTAACGCAGACTCTCATGTTCCAATCTACCTAGACTGTCCTCCATGAAGTGGTGCCATCAGCTTAGCTATAACATTCTTATTTAAGCCTGTCATCCCGAAGTATGATGGTATTTTCCGCTGCTCAAGGAGATGCCTCATCGAATATGCGGCATCACGCGGCGCTGAAACCAGCTTATTTAAGAACCCATCACACTCTTCCCAATACCTTAGACCTAAATCGGTGGTATAGAAAATGTGGGTCGACGCTACTAATGTTGCAACTGGTCATAGATTTGAGGTAGTTAAATGTTAGGAGCCAAAACCGTGGACTTTACGCCCAGGACTGCCAGCAGCTCTGATAAGCAAGTAGCGGAAGACATGCGAAAGAATCTGTGCATTTGTTTAAAAGAAAATTGTATGAATCGAATATTACTGAAGTTAAAAAGAAGCTCTACATAAAGGAAGGGATTGGCTTTAAAATTCAACCCAATTTTTTTGTGGAACAGAAACAACTGATTTTTGGTTACTAAACATTCACTAATATTAACACCGATATGTTCTGTCCGATTTATTGTGAGGCCAATTATATACGAATTGAATTGTAAATTTCTTAAAATAAACACAGAAAGAATATGATAAAAAATTCTAAAATGACATGCTTGAATCTCTGTTCAACCTCATCCCAATCAACTTCTTTGACATGAAAGACTCAAACAAATTGCAGCAGGAAATTGTACCAACTGTTCGCATCCAAATTCCTAGATGAATAAACATTTTCCGGACAGTCTCTTTTAGACGGTAACATGAGTTCTAAATATTCTTCCTAGCAGTGAAAACAACGCGTTCAATATCAATGGAAACAAGGAAAAGAATGCGCTGAAATAACTTTGTCTTCATACAACATTATTGAGTTCGAATATTCTTCTCTATTTCACTATTACAACATATATTTTCTCAACTTCGTTTCTGTGGCTTATCTTTGAATGAAGGTGATAAATAATAATACAACTCAAGTGAT
>NW_025938721.1:61801-64394 GCF_000764305.2 Hyalella azteca | reverse complement strand
TGCAAGTTTCACATCGCGTTGCAAGTTTCACATCGCGTTGCAAGTTTCACATCGCTCTGCAAGTTTCACATCGCGCTGCAAGTTTCGCATCGCGCTGCAGGTTTTACAGGCCAGGCCTGCTGATCCGACGTCAGTTTTGTGTCGCGGTTACGTGCGGTGGAATTCAGCGGCGGGTGGCGGTGGATAGCGGCGTGGTGGATGTCAAGAGCGGCGGGTGGCGGTGGAAATGCTAGGTTGAGAGATGATGAGTCTACAACCGACTGTGGGTGGCGGTGGGGGTGGTGGCGGTGGTGGTGGTGGTGATGGCGGTGGGTGGTATTGAAGGGTGGCGAACGAGTGGGTGTTTGCGAAGCCATTACCGACAGCTTGTTTGTCAGCGCCTCTCCCCTCTCGCCCCCTTTCTTCCCCCTTCCTCTCCCCTTCCTCCCCCTTTCCTCCCCCTTCCATCATCGGGAAAAGGGCGCACGACCTCCACTGAATTTGTCGTAATATTAATGGACCAATTAT
This sequence comes from Hyalella azteca, assembly GCF_000764305.2. Lineage (NCBI taxonomy): Eukaryota > Metazoa > Arthropoda > Malacostraca > Amphipoda > Hyalellidae > Hyalella > Hyalella azteca. The sequence goes on along the minus strand of NW_025938721.1, from coordinate 63,887 downwards.
TAGGTTAGCAATAAATTTAATCCAGTTACCAATTAATCCTTGCTGCAGATCTAAAGTGGACAAAGCGATCATTTTATTACAATGTATTTGTAATTAAATTATAAGCTACTTCTTAATAAAGCTTCAGGTGCTAATAGAATCAAACCTGCTGACATCATTTGTGCCTACGAATAAAGGACATTTAAAGCTATACAGCCATCACAAAATGACTTTTGCATTTTTTTTCACGCTCCAGCGCAGGAAATGTATTAAAATTATAGGGATAAAAAGTACATTTAAAAATGTGTTCAAATGAAGCGAGATTATATGAATATAATCCAATATTGTCCACTTGCCCCCCCCTTCAATTGTGTTTAAACATCCTACTTTGTTGCGACCGCCGCTTGACCGGAGCTTCCATGTAGCGCCAGAACCTCCGTAGCAATAACATGTAGCGCCAGAACCTCCGTAGCAATAACATGTAGTGCCTAACGCTCCGTAGGAATAACGTGTAGCGCCAGAACCTCCGTAGCAATAACATGTAGTGCCTAAGGCTCCGTAGGAATAAGGTGCAGTGCTAAGACTTCCGTAAGAATAACGTGCAGTGCTGAAATATCCGTAGGAATAACGAGTGGCACCCATACCTCCGTAGGAATAACATGTAAACGCGCGACTAGCCCTCCGAAGTTATGTATTGTGTAGCGAGTAATCATACATAAAATGCTGTGCATTCAGTGTATTATCTGTATGGCTGTTGTATAAGGTATGTACTTGTATTAAATTCTTATCTAATTCAGTAAACCATTTTGAATAACAATAAGGTATATTTTATGTTGTTGCTGTTGCTCTTGCTGTTGACATTCTTCTCGTTGTTGCTGCTATTGTTGATGTTTGATTGGTTGATATAAAGCCAGGCTCGGCGACCCGCCTTTTCTATTGTCAACAAAATGGCGACTGCGGCTAGCAACAGAGGTTGATAATTGTGCTTATTTACCTTTTCTTCATTTCTTTATTGTTTCTTTATTGTTTCTTTTGTGTTTTGCGATAAAATGCATTTATTACGAGGGTTATTTCAACGTGTTTCTTTCTTTTTGAAATATTTTTCTCAGAAAATGTACCGTTTAGTTGATAGCTTATTCATTTTCGTTCAGAAAATGAATGACAATGAAAATTAAATGAAATGAATAATGACGAATAATGAATAATTATTTGCACGATATAAGCGCTTACCGTGCGCGGAAGTTGTTCCTAAACAATCGCAAGTGATGAAACAATAACGCAACAATAACTCATTGCACAGCGCTCGTAACGCAGGCGCGTGCTTGTCATTGTAAACAATAAACGGCTTCGCTTGACGTAAAAAGCAAACAACGTCTTACAAGAGCGTTCTCACGCTGGCTGTTCCCTGTCTACCCTATACCCCTGCCTACCCTACCCCTGCCTACCCTATTTTCTCATTTGTTTACCTTATTTTCGTTCCCTGTCTACCCAGCCCCCGCCTACCCTATTTTCCTTATTTGTTTACCCTATTTTCGTTCCCTGTCTACCCAACCCCTGCCTACCCTATTTTCTTATTTGTTACCCTATTTTCGTTCCCTGTCTACCCTATTGAAAACCAGGAGCGGGCAGAAAATAAAGCTTGATTGCCATTAAATTTTATTCGAGTTCACGCAGCTCGTGCTTCATAAGCCGTCAGGTTGGCTGTCGTAAATAAGTTCTACGCTGTTTTCTACGTAATTAAAATCTAATTAAATTCTACGCTGCAGTCGTAAGTTCTACGACAATATTCACCGACCAATTTTTTTATTTCTCGTTCGTATTTCACTGTCATTGCTTCAGAATCTGGCTCCTGGTTACTTCTTAATGCAAACGTGATTATTTTTTATCACCATCATTAATTGTGACCTTATGAATCGATATTACCTTACCTAATAATTTCTCCGCAAACGCTCTAAAGTTAACGAGCATAGCCACGATATCATTACCCTCGTCTGCATTACCCTCGACTGCATTACCCTCGTCTGCATTACCCTCGTCTGCATTACCCTCGTCTGCATTACCCTCGTCTGCATTACCCTCGTCTGCATTACCCTCGTCTGCATTACCC
>NW_025938721.1:0-61646 GCF_000764305.2 Hyalella azteca | reverse complement strand
CGTGTCGGGATATTGTATATAGGGGCTGTTGGGGCGCGTATCCAGGATACTTATCGTGTCGGGATATTGTATATAGGGGCTGTTGGGGCGCGTATCCAGGATACTTGTGGTGTCGGGATATTGTATATAGGGGCTGTTGGGGCGCGTATCCAGGATACTTATCAGTCGGCATATTAGCTTGGCCTATAAATTTTATTTGGCATGATAATTCGATTTAAAATGACTCAATAGTTCATAATTGAAACTTTCTTCGAAATTCAAACTTTTAGCTGCGTGGGAGTTCTTTGGTAGTTGTTATATTGGTAACGCGGAATTCTTTAAATATTATTCGTTAGTTTCGATATTATTAACTGAATATAGAATTTGGGATGACGGTATTCGGAAAAACAAAATTCAGGCTGACAGGATGATCTGTCAATAAAATTTTCTTCCAAATATTGGTCGAGCTTGCTCTACAGAATGGTATTAATGATACTATTCATCAATATTTAAAAATTACAACAAGGCTATAATTAAAACTAAAAACTAGGAATTTTCAACATGGTATAGCTTAAATTATAATAATCACTTAAATACATTAATGAAATTAAAGTTCGCACGCAGTCGGTCCTGTGCAAGCTTTTATAGAATATATATTGCTCTGTTTGCCCTGTTTTTTTATAGTTAAGGTAATTCAATCATCAAATTTAAGTAGGTTTAAAAAATATAAGGATGCAACAGGTTTATCATGCATTCAGGCATTTTACACACACGTTCGGCGGAGAATAAATAATTTCTAATAAGCTATGGTAATTCTAGTAGAATAATATGTGCCGGGCCCGTCTTGGGGCACGCCTTGCAGCCCGTTTTAGGGCCCGACTTGGGGCCCGTCTTGAGGCCCGTCTTGAGGCCCGTCTTGTGGCCCGTCTTGTGGCCCGTCTTGGGGCCCGTCTTGGGGCCCGTCTTGGGGCCCGTCTTGGGGCCTGTCTTGTGGCCCGTCTTGGGGCCCGTCTTGGGGCCCGTCTTGGGGCCCGTCGTGGGGCCCGTCACGGGTCATGACGTCCACGGACGAGACCTTCAATGGCGGTTACACAGCGCGCCTGTATGGCTGTGTTGATCTAGTGATCGCTGTGTAGTGGTGTCTGTGTTTTCTTTGGTGAAGCGTTTCATAGTTAATGTGTGATGAATGTGATGTATACTTGAATTGTTGGCTGTGTGAAGGTCTAATGTGTGGTGTTGTGTGATGAATGTTGTGTGCCATTAACATGTTGCCATTTCCTCACACAAACAAACGCATTTCTCTCTGTGCTACTATTATGTAGTTTAATTATTACCTTTCATCCCCTCACAAACTAGGATAAATTACCTTCCGGATTAATTAAAAGTTAATACAAATTAAACGCGGGTAGAGTATTTACAGAGGGCAACGCCCCTCCTCTCCCTCCTCCCGTGTTTCTTCCTAACGGGATGATCCCCCCTCCCCCGCAAATGTGCAGTGAGTGCAATAAGTAATGTGCAGTGCAATAAGTAATGTGCAGGGCAATAAGTAATGTGCAGTGCAAGAAGTAATGTGTAATGTGCAGTGCAATAAGTAATGTGTAATGTGCAGTGAGTGCAATAAGTAATGTGCAGTGCGATAAGTAATGTGTAATGTGCAGTGAGTGTAATGTTTAAGTCAATGACTCATCAACGTAGCAAAATACAACACAGTTTCCCCAGCCTTTTATATCCCATTAATATCCGTGCGCTACCCAGGTATCCTGGATACGCGTCTGGAGTTGTGCGATTTGAATTACGCGTAGATTTTATCCGTTTGCGTGTCTACATAAAAATATATTTTTATTGAGGTTCGACTGAAGATCATAAAATTAATTTTATTTACAATTTCTTTTATTTTTCTCTTTCCGCTGACGTTGGTAGACCTAAAAAGTGCTTTTTAGGTCTACCAACGCCAGGTCACAATAAGTAACGTCAGGAACATACAGAAGCGAAAGTAACGTCAGGAACACACAGAAGCGAAAGTAACGTCAGGAACATACAGAAGCGAAAGTAACGTCAGGAACACTGCCCTTCAGAGAAATGTATGATACTTTGTCCAAGTTGCGATGCACTTTTTGCCCTCATGTGGGTCAACCTGAAGCAGCTTGGCGGGACAAAAATGAAAGGAAAAATAAATTTCATTTTGATTTTTTATGGAGTGCGTTTTGAACCTCCAAAATTATTTGTGAAGATTATATAAGCTATAATTATTTGTTGAATGCAACTTTGGTCAAAATGAATAAGCATTCTTAAATAAGCTTTTCTTTATAACTTATAAGATTATTACGTATAGTTTGTAAATTCTACTATACGGAAGCACAGATATAGCCGAGTTCTCAGTTTGATTTATTCGCAGTCGCGACCCAATCGAGCCAAATTGCATTATCTTTTAACGCTAATGCTTGTAAAAACATGAACTCTATCTTTCTTTTTCTCTTAATACATAAATAAAAACAAATAAATGAAATAACGTTTGCTCTAATATAAATAATTTTAGTCTTGCGTTGAGACCCAAGCTTTATAACGATGTCAGAAGTTGAGAAGTATAGCACGAAGCAGAACACGGTTTACATTGTACTCTACAGTTTGCGTGTCGTCAGAGGCTGTTTTGTATGTTGTGTGCTCGCCGTGTATATTTTGTGTTGTTGTGTGAGGCTGTTTAGCCTGTTGTGTGACCCGTTGTGTATTATTTGTGTTGTTGTGTGAGGCTGTTTAGCGCGCTGGGTGCCCCCTGCGTATATTTTGTGTTGATATGTGAGGCTGTTTAGCGGGCTGTGTGCCCACCGTGTATATTTTGTGTTGATGTGTGAGGCTGTTTAGCGCGCTGTGTGTCCGCTGTGCATATTTTGTGTTGTTGTGTGAGGCTGTTTAGCGGGCTGTGTGCTTGCTGTGTATATTTTGTGAATGTGTTGTCATGTGAGGCTGTTTAGCGGGCTGTATGCCGCCGTGTATATTTTGTGTTGTTGTGTGAGGCTGTTTAGCGCGCTGTATACCTCCCTCTCACACATAACCGTGTTTTAACTAACCCGCTGCCAGGTTATCTCAGCAGGCGGTTATACAGCGCACATTAGTCGTAGTAACGAGACGCGTCGATGTCGTAAGTTTGCATTTTAACGCGACGTTGTCATCGTAAGTCACGACTGTCGACGCCTTAACACCATCAATATTCACTAATGGAACGCTTATTGGCCGATTTTTGCCTACTTGTACGCCTTTTTTGTGTGCTTTGGTTGCGGAAATTAGCGACAAACAGAATATTTCGCGGTGAATGTGATGTTTTCGCTGTTGCGGTGCTTGCCATTTTATTTATTGATGAGGAAATGAGCATGCAAATGAATGCTGGTGTTTTTAATGCTCTGAAGACAAGCTTGATAGCCGTAGCTCTTTTTATTATGAGCTTCATCGATGTTTCTAATGAAAGTTGTTGCTCAATTGATTGGGTTTTGCATGGTCCATTGAGATTCTTGAATTTATTTACCCAGTAAACTGAATTATTTTAGAAACTTTACGTACCCATGTCAACATATTTGTAGTAAGTTTTAATGTCCTTATTATAGCAAGAAGAATTTGATAGCAAATATGGACTGTGTCATTTATAAGATTTTAAACAGAACAAAAATTCTGTAATTTATGTATTATCATGAGCATGATGTTGCTAATATGAGGCTAGGTATAATACCGTGCACCTCAGTCCCCACCTCAGTCCCCACCTCAGTCCCCACCTCAGTCCCCACCTCAGTCCCCATCTCAGTCCCCACATCAGTCCCCACCTCAATCCCCACCTCAATCCCCACCTCAGTCCCCACCTCAGTCCCCACCTCAGTCCCCACCTCAGTCCCCACCTCAGTCCCCACCTCAGTCCCCACCTTAATATATAAAATTCGAATGCAATTCACTTAGAAATTGAAGCAAATTCACATCGCAAAAAATTCTGTTCCTATAGTTCGGTCTTGCCTCTACGTCCCGCGTAAGCAATTCTTATCTCAAATAAAAGGATCATCACAGACAATTGGTATGAGCTTTGCTACATTACTGCCGCCTGATGCCGATCACTTCAATTATCGCCCGCATTATTAGCGACCAAATAATTACTCCAGGATTTCCGTCAACTCTGGCCGAAATATCCCCCCGATAATATTCGTGGATTTCCTGCGGGTGTGGATATTAAGGGATTTCTTACGGGTGTAGATAATGGTGGATTTCTTTCGAGTGTGCATATAAGGGTACTTCCTGTGGGTGTGGTTATTAGTTGATTTCCTGTTGGGTAGATATTAGTTGATTTCCTGTTGGTAGATATTAGTTTATTTCCTGTTGGGTGGATATTAGTTGATTTCCTGTTGGTAGATATTAGTTTATTTCCTGTTGGGTGGATATTAGTTGATTTCCTGTTGGTAGATATTAGTTGATTTCCTGTTGGGTGGATATTAGTTGATTTCCCGCGCAGCTGGGGCATTAGCTAGTGAATTTCCTTCGAGGTGAATATTAGTGAATTACTTCCGAGGTTCCGACTTCTCGAATTACACTAGTTCTTATCTTCGAACTCTGGGGCTTCCTTTTCTCCGTGAAGAATAACGACTGCAGCATAATAGTATCATATTATTAGCGATATTACAATATTGCTGTATATTATATCGATACGTACTTTTAATTGTGATTCATAACAGATTTTGGGTAAACGTCTGCCGGGCTTCTACCTTCAGTAGGAAGAAAATGAATTCAAAATTGTGTTAGTAGAATAAATGCGCGCAACTATATAATATCTATTGCAGAAAGGAACGTACAGAAAAATGTAGAAATTTCCGTATTACTTCCCGTAGATAATTTTTTATATTCGATCATTAGGAGGACAATAGAGACAGAAATTTGGAAAATAAATTTCATATGTGTACTACCGATCAATCAAATTAGTCAGTATATAAATATATATCAATGTTATAGTTATAATTATTGGAAAATGTACTTTATTGCATATTATTAGCTCCCAGTGGATATTGTTAGCATCCCACCGTTGTTAAATAGAGGTTATAAATTTTTGATGAAAATAAAGAAATATTTACGGCCAATTTATTTGTTTTCGTCATTGCATAGTGAATATTTCCTGAGTGCCTTCACTATTACATAAAAATGGTGCAATTGTTTGTGTTGCAGCGCCTACCGCTGCTAATTATTAAGTTTCTGCTAATCATACAATTTATTTCTGTTAACCCATACTGGGAATTTCTGCTAATCATCCAATAAATCTATGCTAATCGTTCATTGAATTTAGGCTAATCATTTATTGAAATTATGTTAATCATTCATTGAATTTCTGATAACCATTCATTGAATTTATGCTAATCATTCATTGAATTTATGTTAACCATTCATCGAATTTATGCTAATCATTCATTGAATTTAGGCTAATCATTCATTGAAATTATGTTAATCATTCATTGAATTTTTGTTAGTCATGCAATGAATTTCTGCTAATCATTAATCGAATTTCTGCTAATCATTCATTGAATTTCTATTAGTCCTTCAATGAATTTCTGCAAATCATTATTGAATTTCTGCTAATCATTGAACGAATGAAATTTCGCTGTCCAGCATTCTTAATCCTCTAATTTTATTAGGTATCAATATTGCTTGTCGAATCCATCATTGCTGTTCTCATTTACAGCTTAGTTGTTCGCTTTTCGTTTTGCATTTGTTCATTCCTCTCTCACAAATCGCAATTTTAGCTTGATTTTGACTATATAGGAAATCGCATCATGGTGCGTATTTTTTGTCACAAAATTTATTTATGTTAAAAGAAATAAATTATCGCAAACTTGATCGATTACAGGAAACAAGGGTGTTTGTTATATTGATTCACGCGATATGGTTGCAACATTATAACATCAATTGTGATTCTCTTCTGCCAGTCAAACTCGTATAAAACGTTTTCCATCAACATTTTGTAGCGAGAATTTTCTTAGGGATTCACTGATATTCGTTTCTTTGAAACAATATTTCAAGTACTAATAATTATTCAATAGCTCAAGCAAAGTGAAGCATGAATTGATTTCTCATTTATTTTTTTACAGCAACGTCAAAATGCCAGACCATTAAATGGCTTTATCTTGCGGTTAATATTCTGACAGCAATATAAATATGATGCATTATTTTTTATTAAATATTGTTGTTGATATACATTATTGCACTGTAATTTCCTATCTTAAGAAATTACAACGCAAAGAGTAACGGTAATTCTTAATCAAATCTATAATTATTTGTTACTCACAATTATATGTTAATACTTAATCTTATCTATAATTATTTGATAATCACAATGATATGTTAATGCTTAATAATGTACATAATTATATTCTCCTATCATAACATTCCAATCAAGAGTAGTAAGCTCTAATAAGAGTCTTTAATGAGAAACTAACATAGTTTTCTCTGCCACACTTCCGTACACCATGCAAATCTCTAATAATTTCAGCATCTTGCCTACTATAAGATAGACTTAGCACACACCATCAATTTGTGGTGGTATTCAAGGTTTAACTTATTAACTTCTTTTACATAATTCACGCTCGTTTTCCTTGCAACTTGAAGATATGTACAAAGAATGATACACTGCACTAATTTGTGTTGAATTTTCGCATAATTTTCCTGTATTTCGGATGCTAAGTATCGCTGATGATGTCGTTTTTTAGACCTGTGTGGGCTATCGACTTCCCTCGGTCAATCCGGTTCCCTCAGATCTCCCCTCACGCTGTACATTCCTCATGCTAAAGAGCTCGCAATTCTATAGAGCGAGATGTTATCATTTGCTTGAAGACCAAAGTAAAATTTTTACACTGACATTCAGGATAAGCTTAACGAATTTATTACGATATTAGAATGCAAATAAAACTACTGCCTTTATAGCACCAACAGTGAGTCTCTGTCTCGAATATCGAGTCGTCGGAGCTGATTAACATACGAAGATTTCTAATGTTGTTGCAGCGCCGACATGCTGCTGGGTCGTTGCATTTAGCTATGTAGTCTGGCATCCAGCGATATCGCAGTATTTGAGCAATAGTACGCAATAAACTGCATGCAAGTTAACTGCTTGCTTGCATTTGCTTACATCTTCTGGTTATCCTAGCTGACTAATGAGTTGCGCTGGTATTACGTTTCAGAAGCTAGACGTCAATTTCGCAGCAATGAATCGATTTGATTGTTGCAATCCGACGTTGCTCAGTGTGAATTATGGCGGCCACATCGAAAGCTTGCTTAGATAAGCTCTAAGCTGTCTCAGTCTTAAGCTACTCTATTGGCCGGTCGTCAAACTTAAAAGACAGCGTGTTTTCTTTTGTATTCTTTTTCTCTGTCGGCCATGATTCGTTTTGAGGCTCTCTTTGAATACCGAGGTTGTTACTTGACCGTCTGATCTGACCTCTGGCACTGGGATAGTTTACTGACCACCACTGCAGTGCAGGGATAGTTTACTGTCCGCCACTGCAGTGCAGGGATAGTTTACTGACCGCCACTGCAGTGCAGGGATAGTTTACTGACCACCACTGCAGTGCAGGGATAGTTTACTGACCATCACCTCGTCGTGCGCTCGTTATGGCCTCGTTGCGAACAATTCACGAACCTTGCGTAAAATTTTCTTAAATATTCAGGCTCTGCAATTAATTTTTATGGACAGTAAACATGTATAAAATCAAATGTACAATATATCACAATTATTAACTGTACTCAATTTACTTCATGTTTGTAAAATTTTATAAATTTATCGTGCAATTGAGCCGTGATTAGAGAGCCATTAGAGAAACATTATGCTACGACAACAAGCGGCTTTGTTTATTATTTAAAATATTTTGGTAGCGAGGACGAAAAACCTGAGGTTGAACAAACCTAACAAAATTTGCGAATTAGATCTCTCGATCTTCACCCATTAATTAACTAATTTGATAGGATCTTTTGATCCGCACTCATTAATTAATAAAATTAAATCTCTAGAGCTGCACCTATTGATTAATTTAATTAGATCTCTCGATTTGCATCCATTAGTTTAAATTCAATATTTTTCGAATGAATCATCATGTGAGAAGCTCCTGACTTCTAAAATATTGTAACTATCACGAGTGTTTCCAACAAATGTGAGGCGATTTATTGTTGATTTGTAAATCATTTAAATTTATTTAATTATATTGCATTAATTGAACGCAAGAAATTTCCTTAAACCCTAAACTGACGAATTTATTCACTTTCTTGAAGGCCGTTCCTATAGGCTATAGCCCATATGATCTGACTATAGCCTAGAAAAATTATTGCTTTGATTCACCAGTAAATAATTTTGAATTTAACACTAGATGAGTTATTTCCAGTAATGGATGTCATTAATATGAATTTGGATCTTATTCACCTTTGGTTTCGGACCGAATTTATTAGCATTCATTTTGATTGCGACACAAATTTACTGGTATTCATTTTGGTTGCGGCGAAAATTTTTGACCTTCATATACCATGGTTCAGATAGTAACAAATAAAATATATGAGTAACAAAATATATCGTATAATCTTATGTCACCATTCAAGGAAAACAAGTTGCGTAGCGCAACGCTTTGTTCTGTCTACAGCGCCACAATTTTGTGCGCGGCAGACGTGGAACATGTTTATATTAATGATAATAATATTTAAAGATTATGGAATATTAATGAAGACTAATAAACATGAATGCAGTTAACTCACTTGAATGTCGTTTATGTCTGACATTTAATCAAAACATATAATTTATTTGCATTAAGCATCGCTATATCCACAATTACGAAGTTCAAGAGTGAATCAGCGTATATATTACCCGAATTCTTCGTTATATAAGTAACTATAGCAGGTAAGTCCGGGGTTGGTCGGTACCGGGATCGAATCAAATTTTTGCTCCACTTCTTTCCTGCAAGTTTTACAATGCCTCAATATTCTGCCACTATGAGTGCATTTTCAGGTCCAGGTTATACCTCGACACGTTAAGTATCCTAGATATACGCTCCCCAACAACACCTATTTATTTCTGAACGCCGTTGATGATTACTGCTAATATAATACATTTTTAAGCTTAGCATGACGCCTTAGTTTAGAAGCAGGCGTACTAGATTGATTCGGAAGAGATAATTACTGATAATATTATACAAGTTTAAGCTTATCATGTGTATTTAAAGCATTAGTTTAGAAGCAGGCGTACAAGATTGACTCGGAAGAGACGCCGATCTTTACTGTTTATGGTAGTTATAGCCAATATCTCCTTGATATTAGCGATATGATTATATATATATTTGCTGCAATTCGTTAATGTATTTTTAATTTTCCTCAAATCCGTGCAATATATTTTAAGTGCGTGTGATGAAGCGCCTTCCTCTTGTTCAACCTTTCATGTTGTGTTATTTGTACAATGCGATTAGAATTTAATTTCGTTTCTCAGTTACCGCACTACAAAATTCCGATATCCTATGAAAAATCCCCAATTTAGTTCTTCAACATCAGATACCACGTTAATGTAGTCCTGTAATAAATTGAATAAATATTTTCGGCGAAAACTGCATTAGGTCTAACTGACTTCAATTCACCCATATTTTGCCCTTTAATCTTTATAAATAGATTTATTCCAATCCTGAAATTTTGATTCTGAGAACTAACTTTTTTTATTCTTTAATACGGTTTTATTATAATTCTGAATAATTTTTTCTTCAATTCTACAAAATAATTTATTGAATTATAGAAGTTGGTTTTATTCCAATTCTGAAATATGGTTTCTTTTAATTCTGAAACCCATGTTCATTTCAAGTCTCAAAAAAGTTTTATTTTTATATTAGACAAAGTTCCCTTTTGGTACTCGAAGCCAGGTTTATTTTATTCCCGAATAGTTTGTAATTACCTAATAGGTAATCATATAGGTAATTATAATTACCTGCTAATAGAAATAATTAAAATTATCTAACCGAAATTATAATCCCATTTTAATCTTGAGACGGTGTTTAAAATTCTTGAAAAGGCTTGAATTTTAATTCTGGTATTGAATTTTATAATAGTTGTCAAAATGAATCTTTGGGCCTCAATTTTTTTCTAATTCACGAGTGTTCTTTTATAATCTCAAGATGGGTTCTATCATGATTATCAAATAATAGTTTATTTGAATTCTTGAGTAGGATTTCATTTATGCATTATTAATTCAGTCGCCCGGATTGGTTATTCATAGTCTCGGAAATGGAACGCATTCAATCTAAATGTGCTCGGCATTTTATTTTTTAACTAAGAAATATTGAGGTAATAATTTGCTAGTTAATAGAAACATTTATTGAATTTACTGCAGAAAATGCTATTAGACTATCATAAACATGCCATTTTCGGACCATTCCCTCCTTGTGGCTCATCTTAAATCTTAAAAACATTAATGTTCATCTTTATATCTCATTTATAGACAATATTTAACGAAACAATGCACCTCGTTTTTTTGCATTTAATCTTCGGCCTTTAAAAGCAGCTGCAAAACACTTTCTCAAATAATCAATAGAAGAACATGGTATTTTAAAAATATTTTCAAATCAAGTTAATGGTTTTATAAAAGCGCTTTCGCCATGCATGTTGTGCGGCGCCTAAGCTTAAAAGAATTCTACGGTGATGTTCATAAAGAAATATCAACCCTATATTAACACATTTGTGCAATAAATGTTTTACAGTAGCGCTACGCATGAACAGATATGGTCTTTCAGTTCATCTATGAACTCATTCACTGCAACACACGCACCACAAATATCTACCACAACTATGTCTACTTAGTTCACCTGTAAACATGTTTAATAGTAGATCTAAAATAATATACGTTTACCAATTACTTTTTAAAGACTTCAAAAGAATCCAGTTAACACTTCAAAAAATCCAGTGTCTCCGATGTTACACATGCACAATGAATTTCTAATTTTATTTTCAAATATTAAAAATTTAATTATAATTTTTTAATATTAGAAAATTAAATTTTCAAAATTAATTATTCTGTCAATTGGCTCATGCATTGTCTCCAACTTTACGCAAGTGTGCAAAATTTCAGAACGATTGGAAAGGTAGATGTGTGTTAAATATCGATTATAATATTTGTAGCAAACAAACAACAAGAAGTGAAGTTAAGAGAAGTGTTTTAATAAAAATATTTCAGTTTATAACCGTACAGGTGTAGTCACATACATAACAAATTTGTGTTGGTATAGGCACAGTACAATTTAATAGTAAACCTATAATAATATTCGAGGCAATAACCGTACAGCTGTCTTCCCATACACAACAAAATTTTTTGGTATAGGCACACATCAGTTTAAAAGTAAACCTAAAATAAGATTTGATGCAATAAACATACAGCTGTAGTCACATACAAAGCAAATTTATGTTGGTATATACACACTTCATTAGTGTAGCAATCAGCCTCGGTCACGACTCGGTCATCCCACACAACTGCCATTGATATTTTGTTGTGTGCGTCGTGGCAGCGGGTGGCAGCAGCGGTGACAAGCTGGCGCCTCTGGTCCTGACTATCCCAGTGAAAATTTACAGACGCGGCAGCTTCTGATTTGGACTACCAGAAGCTGGGGCGACTCTGAATTTTGTTACCCAGTGAAAATTTACAGACGCAGCAGCTTCTGATTTGGACTACCAGAAGCTGGGGCGACTCTAAATTTTGTTACCCAGTAAAAATTTACAGACGCGGCAGCTTCTGATTTGGGATACCAGAAGCTGGGGCGACTCTAAATTTTGTTAGGGTATGGCATCAGGGGCGGCGCGGCTAATTGCCATGACTGCTTCATGTCGTGGCTACAGCTGGCGTCATGATATGTAATTATGAGGTGTCATTATGGCGTCTCGTTATATGAGGTGTCACTGTGACACGTCATTATGGCGTCTTGTTATGAGGTGTCACTGTGACACGTCATTATGGCGTCTTGTTATGAGGTGTCACTGTGACGTCATTATGACGCATCATTCTAATAGAACTAAAGACTTATTAGTGCAGTTCTTTTTTTTCTTTCTAAAACCGAGTTACTAAAAGCTGCAATATGGGGGAGTTATACCTGCAATATGGGGGAGTTATACCTGCAATATGGGGGAGTTATACCTGCNTCTTCCCCTTTTTTCACCATTTCCTCTTTTTCCTTTCATTTCTCTTAAACTCCCATGATCCTGCCTCTCTTTTTCCGTCTTTCTTCGCTCACTCTTACCCTCTCACTCATTATTTTCTACTTTTTTCTAATGCTCAATCTCCATCTCATTTCCTTCTCCTTTCCCCTCTCATACTTTTTACATTCTCTTCCATCCTTCTCATATTTCTTCTCTTTCTTTTCCCCCTCTCCTAATACCTCCCCTCTCTTCCCTCTCCCCCCTCTCTTCCCTCTCTCCCCCTCTCTTCCCCTCTCTCCTGCGCTGTTGCTGGCGGGAAGTCACCAACCCGCCAGCGCGCCGTAACCGGACACCTGTTGTGGCCCTCGACGCTCGTAACGGATCTTAACGCTGCCACAACAGCGCCATGAGCGTCGTAACGCGTCTAAACGCAGCCACCACAGCGTCGTAACGCGTCTAAATGCAGCCACTACAGCGTCGTAACGCGTCTAAACGCAGCCACAACAGCGTCGTAACGCATTTTGCTCAACATATTACCATCGTTTCGTGACTAAATCAACCGGTGTTTTAGCGCTGGTTGGTATGGGCAGAATGGAGGGGTGGAGGCTGTCTCTTATACACATCTAGATGTGTATAAGAGACAGCATGATGGGTGTCGTATCATACATGTTGATACACATGATGGTGTCGTATCATACATGTTGATACACATGATGAGTGCCGTGTCATACATGTTGATACACATGATGGGCGTCGTATCATACATGTTGATACACATGATGGGTGTTGTATCATACATGTTGATACACATGATGGGTGTTGTATCATACATGTTGATACACATGATGGGTGTCGTATCATACATGTTGATACACATGATGAGCGTCGTATCATACATGTTGATACACATGATGGGTGTCGTATCATACATGTTGATACACATGATGGTGTTGTGTCGTACATGTTGATACACATGATGGGTTGCATAGAGATGCATGTGATTTTGAGCGATCATGTTATTGAAAGATAATTAAAAAATCTTTCATTTTGAACAATAAATATATTTTGTCCCTATGATGCCAGTAGACTTAATTGTTTTAGTTTCAAGAGAAGCGTCTTCTAAATCCGTACTTTGAATTTAATAATGAGGATGTTTAAAATCTGTAAAAATCTCTACATTAAATTTAAAAATTAAATCTCTACATTAAAAATCTCTACAGCCATAAATTTGGATTGAATTTCATTAAAGTCGATGAGAAGGAAATGCATTGAAGCAAATTTATTTGAATTGATTATTTACCGAGCAATTCAATTGTGTTGTTCTTCGGTGGGCATACTTGTATATGAGGGATTAAATACTTTAGACAATATAATCTATGCATTAACTTTTAATTAACAGGTATCGATGGTCATAAAGATATCGTCTCGAGTTTACGTTCCAGTGAACTATAATTAATTTACACCTAAAATTTAAATTAAATAAAACCCAAGAGCGCATTATATGTTCTATTTGAAAGCTACGACCGTTATTAGAGAAGGCAACATAATCAATAAGTTGACTTTTGATTAGCAGGTATCAGGGTCGGCATAAAGCTCGCGTCTCGAGTTACCTTCCAGTGAACTAAAATGCCCCCCAGCCGGCAGAAGTACAATGAAAGTACAATGAAAGTACAATGAAAGTACAATGAAAGTACAATGGAAGTACAATGGAAAGTTCGTTGTCGCGTTCACAGCCGCATTGCGAGTCCATGTCTTCATTGTACGGGCTGACACGGCGGTAACAGTGATACTTTTGCACCGCGCGGATCAGCGATACAATAACTCGGTAACTTATTAACAACTGAACGAATGTGCCTGGAATTAGATGTATATATTGATACATTGATATTGATGTATATCAGTATTGATAATGTAATTTAAGCTTCCTGTATGAAAATGTCATGGTTGAACTAAAATAGTGAAAGGAAATTTATTCACGCATTGATAACGAATTTCATTCACGCATAAATAAGTATTTTGCATAGATGTGATGAATTCAAGGCTTTAAGTAAAGTGATTCATGCTTTAATAGTTTCTCCTCTCAAGTCTGCCTATTTTACAATATTTAAGAGAGCAATTAACCTACGAAAAACCAGCCTGTACGGAATATTATTCGTTAGGATATTTTTTTCTGGCCTCACAAAATGAGGTATTCAATTCGTAATTTCTGCGTATCACAAACTGGACGAATTTATTATTTTTTCTCAAGCAATTTTTTCACAGACGAAGTTTGCGTTTCCTTTCTCTTACATAAACGCGTATGGGATGCGTTTTTCTGAATTGGCCAAGTACATTTATTTCAGGTGCAGTTAGTTTGTTTTCACGTGATTATTGTTTCATCGATAACATTTTCTGATGTTTTGCTGTTTCATTGCATTGCATGCTTTTGTTTGCTAATTCTATTATTTTAATTTTAATTGGAATAAATTATCTAAATTTTATCTTAATCATCACGTTTAACGTCAATTTCCATTTACTGCTATTACTTAGCTACCTATGCTGCTTCAAGTCTTTCCTCGCTTCTATTTTTCGTTGAGTGATGCGACATCCCGTCTCTCAGCGAGCCACGCTAGTAATCCGTCAGTGACAACCACTGCTTAAACTGTTATTCCTGCTCAGCTAGCGCATTTGAACTGTTGTTACTGCTCAGCCCGCACACTTAAACTGTTGTTCCTGCTCAGCCTGTACACTTAAACTGTTGTTACTGCTCAGCCTGTACACTTAAACTGTTGTTACTGCTCAGCCTGTACACTTAAACTGTTATTCCTGCTCAGCCTGTACACTTAAACTGTTGTTATTGCTCAGCCTGTACACTTAAACTGTTGTTACTGCTCAGTCTGTACACTTAAACTGTTGTTACTGCTCAGTCTGTACACTTAAACTGTTCTTACTGCTCAGTCTGTACACTTAAGCTGTTGTTACTGCTCAGCCAGTACACTTAAACTGTTCTTACTGCTCAGCCAGTACACTTAAGCTGTTGTTACTGCTCAGCCAGTACACTTAAACTGTTATTACTGCTCAGCCAGCTCACTTACCTTCGTTTTTCAGATTTTTCCAATTGTGTGTTAAGACATTGCGACATTTTTGTGCTCCAAGTTCATAAATCAAGCAAGGTAGCTGCGAAGCCGGGAGTTTATTTAAATTCAATATAAGGTGTAATTTGACTGGAGAGAGAGAAAAAGTACGGCAATAGCGACATTCAGCTTCATCATACATGCATGCATGGCGCTTAGAACCTGTTTCGATTAAATGATCTTGATGCATGTGCTTAAAGGCTATTAACACATAAAATTTACTTTGTAGGTTCTATTTGGTGGAATAATTATTCGACCAAATAGAACCTACAGTCATTATTACAAATATTTTTCATTTGTTGTGGTCATGATCGTCTTATTTGTGCTAACCTATTCGTCTTGTAGAGCAAAATTTGGCCTTTGGCAGTTTTTAGAGCCATTGTGGCAACTTTGTATATTCCATTGATTTATTTTTGTACTTGTGTTTGTGATGAAGGTATTCATGAAACAGGCAAACACATTTTTTCATGGTACCCTCCATACATTCTTTTTAACATCTCCCGCTCATTTATTCAACGCAGAATAACAATATTGGATTCTTAGAACATTAAATAAAGTAAGAATTTTCCATTTTATTATTTCTCACCTTTAAAAATTTTCAATTAGAATTTTTTTGTTACAGGTCAAAAGGCAGAGGCTGGACTCAGACGGGGAGCTCTCAGCCATCGTCAGGTGACTAAATTTTGGATAAACTATCTGTCATTCACCACTGAATTTCTTCATTACCTTTATGTTATTTATTTATTATTATATTTCTATTGTTTATGGTTCAAGTCGTAATTCAGTTATATTTCCAGTCGTTTTTTCTGACTCTGAGATGCCTTTGTTGTCTATCAAGGGAAATTCTTATTTTTATTACGAAGTTTCTATCCTATACTCATCAAGTTGATTTCGTCTGTCGCAAATTCTTGTTTTTACTTTTTTTAATAGTCTTTAACAGTTTTCGTTTTCTTATTATCGTGTTGGATTTTAACATAACCGTAAGCCTTAAGCGCCGTAATTCAAACTACCGTTAACCAATGGTACCGTAAGAAAACTGCCCCGAAAGCCAATAACCTTAACCATAATGTGCCGAAAGTCAATCGGTATGCGAATCTACCGTATTTTGAAGAGGTTATTTATTTATTGTTTTGTTTCTACTGTTTATTGTTCTCGTCACAATTGAGTTGTATTTTCAGTTGTTCTTTCTGACTCTGAGATGTCTTTGTAGTCTGTCAAGGGAAATTCTTATTTTGATCACGAAGTTCTTACCAACTCATCAAATTAAGTTTATTTCGTCTGTCGCGATTTCATGTTTTCAATTTTTTCTATAGTCCACAGCAGTTTTCGCTTTTTGATTCTCGTGTTAGATTTTGCCTCAACCGTAAGCCAGAAGCACCGTAATTCAAAGTACCGTTAACCAATGGTACCGTAAGGAAACTGTACCGAAAACTGGCCTGGTTCCGAAAGCGAAAGGAACCATAACCATAATGTGCCGAAAGTCAACCGGTATGCTAATCTACCGTATTTTGATGGTCCCTTTGATGCACAGCGTTTCACGGGTCGCTCCACATATCATCGGTGCGTGCACATGAAAATCATCAATAATCATCCAAAAATAGAAGTCATAGAAAAAATAGAATAGAAGTCAAGTCATTGGTCGTAAGTCAAAAAATAGAAGTCGAAAATAGACCAAAGAAGTCATTTGGTCTCCCACGCGGTGGTCCGCTAAAGACCCCCGCGACGCGCTAATGATCTTTTGTAAACCCCGCGCGCGGGACATCCTCCTCAGCCACCCACAACTGGGCGCGTACTGCTGAGAAGTTGTTACTGGCACTGTATTTATAATTATAGAGACTGTAATTTATAATAATAGAGACTGTAATTTATAATAATAGAGACTGTAAGTTATAATAATAGATGAGTGTTAAATTATTTGTATCCTTAATAAGCATTGCGGACGTAACAGACCAGGCCACACTGGAGCGTACTCGGTTCCGTATTCGTCCGTCAGGTCGGGTTCCTGATCTGAAATCTATTGTTACATGGGCTCGCCGAATTTTGCTCCGTGTGATTTTTTATGGGGTTATCTTAAATTAATCGTTTACAATGACTGTCCAAGGACTCTACCTAATATGATTAACAACATGTGCCAAGCCATAGCCAACATACCCCTGAATATCTTCAGCGAGTTGAACGGAACTTCAAAAATTAGACTAACTGAATGCATTGACAATGGGGGCTGTCATTTATCCGATGTCATCTTAAAGTAATTGATACAAAAATTCAGGTAATGTTTTTTTCTAATTCAAACTGCAATTATATCATACTGTTTCTTTTTTTTATTGAGCTTTCAAATCGGGAAGTTTCCGTGAATCACCTTGTATATTTTGCGATTATGTATAATTTTTATTTTGGTTGTTGCCGTCCTATTATAGTCAGATACCTTGTCTCAATTCGGGGAATGCTATTCAAAAACTACTTCGATTCTCCTGGACATGCAAATTTACGACCCTATGAAAATTGAATATCTCTGCACTGCATTGTCGTTGCTCCTGCCTTGTACCTAACTTGATTTTATTCAAAATAACTTTTTGACGAAGAATAATTTAAACTTGAATTACTAGACTTGCCTAAACTGACTGCAACAGTAAATAACCGTGAACAGTCAATAACCGTGAACAGTAAATAACCGTGAACAGTCAATAACCGTGAACAGTAAATAACCGTGGACAGTAAATAACAGTGAACAGTCAATAACCGTGAATAGTAAACAGCAGTAAACAGTAAATAACAGTGAACAGTAAATAACCGTGAACAGTAAATAACCGTGGACAGTAAATAACAGAGGAAAGTAAATAAGGGTGGACAGTAAATAACCGTGGACATTAAATAACAGAGGAAAGTAAATAAGGGTGGACAGTAAATAACCGTGGACATTAAATAACGGTGAACAGTCAATAATCGTGAACAGTATATAACCGTGAACAGTAAATAACCGTGAATAGTAAACAACAGTAAACAGTAAACAACCGTAAACATGAAATGACAGTGAACAGTGTCCGTAGAGTTGGCCAGTTTTCGAATATTATCGCGAATCACCGTCACAGCACCAGACAAGTTACGTAATTTGACCAGCAAATACGGATTTGCCTGACAAAATAATATTATTTTCCATTCGTTGAATCCTATTTCTGGGTAATAATTAACAACATCTGATATAATATATGATTACTTTATGATATCAAATAAATAACTGATAAATGATAACATTGTTATTTTAGTAGACCTTTAATCGGGTATCTTTGCTTGGCAAATTTCCACGGAACCGAGGTCGCTTATTTAGAATTATTATTACCCATAAAACTGAACTCAAGACCCAACATTGAAGCAAACATTGATGTTGAAATATGTATAATATGTATGCGATGAATATTAATATTACTATTTTGACTTGGAACTTTCGCACTTCCAGGACGCGAAATTGTTCCACTTTTCTGAGCTCACGTCCTTTCATTTTTATTGTCTTCTATTCGTTTATTATTCTTTATTTTTATTTATTATCCTTTATTACCATTTATTTTTTATTATTTTTTTCGTCCTTATCCGTCTCAGGGTAACCCCTTATTTCTTCTGTTTAATTGTCCTCCGCACTCAGAAAGGCAGCTTCTCTCGATTTTACCCTCGTGCCCTCACTTGAACAAAGACTTTAACCCTCACTTTGTTCGTCACTCATCAGGTGTCTGTCTTCTACTTCCTTTCTTTTTAGTAAGTCTAACATCTCTCTCTCTCCCATACACTCTTCCCCTTTTTTCACCATTTCCTCTTTTTCCTTTCATTTCTCTTAAACTCCCATGATCCTGCCTCTCTTTTTCCGTCTTTCTTCGCTCACTCTTACCCTCTCACTCATTATTTTCTACTTTTTTCTAATGCTCAATCTCCATCTCATTTCCTTCTCCTTTCCCCTCTCATACTTTTTACATTCTCTTCCATCCTTCTCATATTTCTTCTCTTTCTTTTCCCCCTCTCCTAATACCTCCCCTCTCTTCCCTCTCCCCCCTCTCTTCCCTCTCTCCCCCTCTCTTCCCCTCTCTCCTGCGCTGTTGCTGGCGGGAAGTCACCAACCCGCCAGCGCGCCGTAACCGGACACCTGTTGTGGCCCTCGACGCTCGTAACGGATCTTAACGCTGCCACAACAGCGCCATGAGCGTCGTAACGCGTCTAAACGCAGCCACCACAGCGTCGTAACGCGTCTAAATGCAGCCACTACAGCGTCGTAACGCGTCTAAACGCAGCCACAACAGCGTCGTAACGCATTTTGCTCAACATATTACCATCGTTTCGTGACTAAATCAACCGGTGTTTTAGCGCTGGTTGGTATGGGCAGAATGGAGGGGTGGAGGTTGAGGGTAGGAAGGGTAGAGGGAGCGGAGGGTAGAGGGTAGAGGGAGGGTAGGCTGGAGCGAGGGTAGGGTGGGGGATGAGGAGTGGAGTGGGGAATGAGATGAGGAAAAAGGAATGAGGGGAGAAGTTGGGGAAATAGAAGGGGAGGGAAGTGTGGGGAAGAGTGGTAGAGTTGGAGATAAGGGGAAGAATGAGGAATTATAATCTGAGTGGGAGATGCAGCGGGAGTAAAGCGGGTTATGAGGGGAGGAATGGGAATGTGATGGCAGGAGTAGAGGATTGATGGTATCATTAGGGGGATGATGGTATGGTTGATATTAGAGGGATGAATGGGGAATTAGTAAAAGTGTGGGGATTAGGAGAACACAAAAATGAATATCAAGACGAGAATGTAGGGAATTTATCAAATTTCGAGATGAGCTGTAGGAATTTAATGTGATCGGGATGATGGGTCGTGGGAAAAGAGGGTTCCGAGGACCGACGAGGGTAAGGGGTTATACAAGCATTACACTACTGTATATTATTATCTATTTCCTCTATTAATATATATCATTATTATTAACTATTAATATCTACGTTAATAAAAATGATGAAAATAGGGGCTGTTGTATAGGGAAAAAAATTTGCTAAATTGATTATTTTATGATGCGCTGCAAATAAAATCAGATGCACGCAAATTTTTGCTAGTTTTCATGATTTTAAACTAAAAACATTGCTAGCAGTTTGAATGACATATTGAAATCACAAAAATACCTAAATTTGTCAGGGGATAGTAGTTAAATTTTGTGATATAAAACCTCCGTGAAAAGTGATCTTTGAAAGTGGTGTGAGTGAGGGAAACTGCATGACGTGTGAGGGAAACTGCATGACGTGTGAGGGAAACTGCATGACGTGTGAGGGAAACTGCATGACGTGTGAGGGAAACTAGATGACGTGTGAGGGAAACTGCATGACGTGTGAGGGAAACTGCATGACGTGTGAGAGAAATTATAAAGCAAGTGAAGCTCAAGACATTCGTAGATTTTTTAATAAGATATCCGGGGGCTAAGTAGATTGCGGTAGATACTGCGATTCAAATTCTACGTAGATTTCGAGGGCTATAATGTACAGTAGATTTCGAGGGTTAAGTACAGTAGATTTCGAGGGTTAAGTACAGTAGATTTCGATGGTTAACTACAGTAGATTTCGAGGGTTAAGTACAGTAGATTTCGAGGGCTATGTAGATATAAGAACCACGTACTTTTTCAGCGACCGCGTTTAATCAAAGCTACATATATCCGAGGGCTACGCAGATGTGGACATGACAGCGCTGTGTGCAGTGTCCTCGCTTCCCTCACTTGTTCAAACATCGTCGCCCTCGTGTCCATCACAAATCATGACTCATCATTTCCGACTACCTCAACCCTCTGCGGCAAGCATGAGAAAGAATTTCTGAAAATATTATCCACATTCGAAAAAATCGTTGCAATAATTATATTTTTTTAATGTTATTGATGCAAATCGCCTTAACCTTAGTAAGATATCATCGTTAACTATAACTATGCTGTATCATATAATTACTGTCCCTCCGTTTAACTGCTCAAAAACGAGCTCAAAGCCATTTTTCTACGAGCCTGTAAAGTTTAATATATGAGCAATATTATAAAACGTACATGAATATTTGAAAGAAATACCGCACGCCTGGGTTCCAATTTTCGGTGGATGTCCATTTTCCTACGAGCCTGCGAAATCTAATTCATGAATAATATTTAAAAACGTACAAAAATATATGAGAAAAAATACCGCTCGCAGTTTTCGGTGGATGTGTTCGTCTGTGACGTCATCGTCGGATTGCGACGACAAACTTGCGGCCGACGATGGCTCGCTCCCTCGCCTCTCGACTTCTGCTGCATCATCGTCCAAATTACGCGCGCAAACATCGTCAGGCGAGTGATGATGGCGGGCCCAGCGATGATGGCGGGCCTAGCGATGATGGCGGGCCCAGTGATGATGGAGGGCCCTGCAATGATGGCGGGCCCAGCGATGATGGCGGGCCCAGCGATGATGGCGGGCCCAGTGATATGGCGGGCCCAGCGATGATGGCGGGCCCAGCGATGATGGCGGGCCCTGCGATGATGGCAGGCCCAGTGATGATGGCGGGCCCAGCGATGATGGCCGGCTCAGCGATGATGGCGGGCCCAGCGATGATGGCGGGCCCAGCGATGATGGCGGGCCTAGCGATGATGGCGGGCCCAGTGATGATGGCGGGCCCAGTGATGATGGCGGGCCTAGCGATGATGGCGGGCCCAGGGATGATGGCGGGCCCAGTGATGATGGCGGGCCCAGCGATGATGGCGGGCCTAGCGATGATGGCGGGCCCAGCGATGATGGCGGTCAGCCTTTCGAGTAGGAAAATCACTCGGAGTTTATCACATGTGATGATAATATTGTTAATAATGATAATAATAGCGGTGTCAGCGTTGAAGATTAAAACTTCAGGTCTGGCGCCGATTCTGTTCATCAAAGAATTTTCGCAGCTTGTTGCCGGTCTCGAACATGCAAATCACTGTTCCAATCTTGCTGTGCTTAGCCGTACGGCCTCTTCGCCGATACCGACCAGAACTTTTCCTATTGCGTTGCAGACCGTTGGTCTCTGCGATGCATTTTCAAAATAAAAAAGAGAAAAACTTTAAGCATTGGGTTCAAAAGACCATGCATTAGGCTCCGTTCGGCATATTGGGCCAAATAATGCCGAGTTTAAAATGCCATCAACTGAAAAAGTAATTTGATTTAAGCAACTCATGCTTATTACTTGCTGGATTGGTAGCACCATTTGGCCAAGCAGCAGGAATTATTAACTCAAATAAATAATAACATGTCAACTTATTTCTAAGTTTCGTATGCGCTTCAGGCTATGATAAGAAACCGAAGAAGTGCGCAATATCCCACAATATCCATGCCAGATATCCAGCTCGTCAAGACGCTAGCCGCGCGTAGAGCTAATGACCAGCCCCAAGAGTCGGGGAAGGCGCCGGTATTGCCACACATGTTGGGGCTCAGCAGGTGGGTGTGGGAGAGCCTCCTCATTACAGCCTCACAGGATGTGCCCTGGGGAGGGATGGGGACTTCACAAGCCGCCGCTCTGGGGACTTGCTGCCTCCCCACACAACAAGTGTGTGGGGAGTGCGCCATGTGCGCGTACCACTTGGGGATTAGAGTCCCGCACCTGCTTGTCATTTCCCCGAACTAAACCTTCATTTAAGACTTATGATTTAATATACATATAATATAATATTGTATATGTATATAATATAATATAATAATTTATGATTATTTTTTAGATTTATAATAATAATTATAACATAAAGTTCCATTGGAATAATTATTTCTCCTCGTACATCTTGGTTATCGTTAACTCTTTTCCAAAATTTGTCGCCGTCGTTTTAATGGAAGATAAAACAAAAAGGATTTCGTAAAATTACATTTATGATTTATATATCAAAATATATTCACCGACAAATGCTTGACTCACCAATAATGACCTTTAAAAAACGTTTAGATTGGTTAAAAACGTTTTGATTGCTTTTGAATACAAATTTGTAAATTTGTTTAGTCTCTTTTCTTCAAAGAAAATAATTTTTTTTCATGCTGACTGCGCTGGAAAAATATGGCATTGAAACGAAGTTCGGGCGTGGGGAGTTATGGGGAAGCGGGAGTGGAAGTGGGGAAGAAAAGTATTTAATAACATGGGGAGGCTTGTGTTCGGGGATTGAAGGTGGAAAATAAATGTGAGGTGAAAAGGGGAGTAGGGTGAAAAGAGGGGAATAGAGTGAGGGGAGGAGGGAGTAGAGTGAGGGCAAGAGTAAAGTAAAGTGATGGGAAGAGGGGAATTGAATGAGGGAAGAGGGGAGTAGAGTGAGGGGTAAAGGGGAGTAGAGTTAGGGATCAAGGGGAGTAGGCAGAGGGGAGGAGAGTGAGGGGAAGAGAAAAGTAGAGTGAGGGAAGAAATGGGAGTAGAGTNTCTGCAGTGGTCGTAAGTTCTGCAGTGGTCGTAAGTTCTGCAGTGGTCGTAAGTTCTGCGATGACTTCGAGTATCACGACGATCGCAAGGCAAGACTCACGCATACGAGAAATAAATTATTGTATTTACGTAGCCGAATCATATGGAGGGGTCGAGCATATATATAGTACTTACAGTATACATACAGTACTGTATAGTATATACAGTATATGTCTGCGAGTTATTATTCAGTATATGTCTGCGATTGGCGGCGAGTTATAAGCAAATGAAATTAAAATACAGTTATAATTCATAATTTCAATCATATGAAACCATTGCCTCGATAGTGAGTCATAAGGGTATCGTTATCTCAGGAGAGATGAAGTATCAGGTAAAATGCATGTGTGTTTTTCTACATATGTTAGACATGCATATGTATAACACATGTGTTATACATGTATACATGTACAGAAATACATGTGTGTGTTGCTGCAGCGGTCCTGTACGAACTGTCGGGGACATCGCGCGAGGCTCGGAATTTCAGCGCCGTGGCGAGAAGGAATTTCGTGGATATCCTGCACGCTGTGTGCACTGCATGCAGACCGCGCATTGAGGTGTACGCAGTGCATGCAGTGTATGCGGTGTGCGGAGAGCAAGCTTTGATTTTAGAATGCAGTGTATGCAATGTACACAGCGTATGCAGTGTACATAGTATAATCGCTGCACGCAGTGCACGCAGTGTACTCGCTGCACGCAGTGTACTCGCTGCACGCAGTGTACTCGCTGCACGCAGTGTACTCGCTGCACGCAGTGTACTCGCTGCACGCAGTGTACTCGCTGCACGCAGTGTACTCGCTGCACGCAGTATACTCGCTGCACGCAGTCTACTCGCTGCACGCAGTACACGCAGTATACTTGCTGCACGCAGTTTACGCATTGCACGCAGTGGCTGGTAGGCGGCCTGTAAGGTGATCCCTCACGCCCCTGCGCAGGCTATAGCGTTGCTGTGGCTGCGGCAAATGCTGATGGCCGAGCAAATAACGATATGCCATCAACGGAAAATGTACAGCATGATACAATTAGCGTTACACTTATCTAACGTATATGCTTTAGCGTTACATTTATAACGTGATGGACATTAACGTTTAATATATAACGTTTAGCCATTAACGTTCAATGTATAACGTTTAACTATTAACGTTACATATGCAACGTGATACCGTTAACGTTTCATATATATTGTATATCCATTGGCGTTTAATGTATAATGTATATAGCCATTAGCATTACATATATAACGTGATACAATTAACGTTTCATGTATAACAAGTTTAACAACGTAATGCCATTGAAGCTCAATATTTAATCTCGCATCAATAACGTCAATTAAAGATCATACTTCAATCACACCGTCGCGTGTGAGTGCATCCTGGACTTGATAACGTACGTCGCTAACAACGCATGCTTTTTCTGCTATACGCATGAATATTTGTATAGAAGATGTTTATAATTGCATATTGCTTGCCTTTTACATCGATATATTCCAATATACGGCACGTACGTGGATAATATATAATAAAATTCAACTTTCAGTGAAGGGACTCTAGCAGAGGCAATTATCTCGTGTAGATCGAAGGTTGATCCTATAATTGCATTAAAATTTATTTTTAAAATATTAAATGAATTTAAACTGAAATTTAAATAGAAATTTGTTAGTATATTTTTGTGTTTGTTGGGAGATCAAAAATTTGATGTTATACTTTATCATGGCGATCTGTGCTTCAAGATTTATCATTTGTCTGTGTTTTTAGCGCATTTTCTCATTTATGGAAAAAAGGCTATTGTGCTCGTCATGTCGGTCCGTCTGTCTGTCCGTGACTTCACGGACGGACGGACGAGAAAATGCGCTCTCTGTCACTCACTGCAGTGAGTACTGAGTTATATTTTTTTATCATTTCCATGCGCCATGGAGCAGCAATACATCATACAAAATTGTATAAAAGTAATATTTCAAAATGTACTGTGCGACGAAGATAAGATTTTTATCAATATATTGCTATTTAAATTAATTTCTGGCTTACTAAGCGACGACGCCTGAACATAAGCGCATTAGTGAGGATTTGGAGGGCTGACTCAAGCGGCTCCCTGTCACGCAGAGAAATTAATGGGCTTTTGTCCAACTGGCGATGCCTTTGTAGGGGCCCAGTTCTGCCTGGAAAAAATCAGCGTATGCAGAAAGTGTGTCACTATACGAACAATATAACCCGTACATTTCTCTTAGTGATGAAAGATGAATATCATTATTCTCAATATTGGATTGACATGCATATACCGCCGAGACAAGCGGTCAGGCTGGAGATTATAATATTCATAAACCATGCCTATCAAATTACGTTGAAACAATGTTTAGTTCTTAGAACAAACGTTTAATGAACGTTATTTCAACGACGGATGGCTGGAGCTCATACGTTTATCTTGCCGTAACTCGTGTAGCAATCAAACAACTTGCTTGGTCGTTCAACTCGCCAGGATCATCCTAGGACTTGCGATCGTCCTGGGATTTTCGATTGTCCTGGGACTTACGATCGCCCTGGTACTTACGATTGACCAAGGACTTGCCCTCGTCATAGGACTTATAACCGTCATAGGACTTACGATCGTCCTAACACTTATTATCTGCTAAGCCTGTTCGAGAATGCTGCCTCTGAACGTTGTGTTACCGCCTCTCCTGCCCCTCCCTCCCCCTCCTCTCTCCCTGTACCCCTCTTCCCCCCCGCGGTGGGTGCCCAGTGTTCCCATGCCTCGCCAGGAGGAGGATGCCCCGCCGCTGATCAATAAGGTATCATTGCTTCGTATGCTGCTGCTGTGTTTACAGTGTGTTGCTGCTACTGCTTCGTATGCTGCTGCTGTGTTTACAGTATGTTGCTGCTGCTGCTGTATTTGCTGCGTGCTGCTGTTGCTGCTGTGTTTGCTGCGTGCTGCTGTTGCTGCTGTGTTTACAGTGTGTTGCTGCTGTGTTTACAGTGTGTTGCTGCTGTATTTACAGTGTGTTGCTGCTGTCTTTGCTCTATGTTGCGGCTGCTGCTGCTGTGTTTACAGTATGTTGCTGCTGCTGCTGTGTTTACAGTATGTTGCTGCTGCTGCTTGTGCTCCGTATGCTGCTGCTGCTGCTATGTCTGCTGTGTATTGCTGTACCTGCCGCTTTGCCTGCTTCGACTCCATCAGCATTATACTTGCATTTCTGATGCAACTCTTACCTGCAAGCTCTACCATCATTAAGCTTAGCAACCCACTGATAGAATTATCTCAAGTAGCTACGCTATCGTAAACACAACAGCCAATAACCACCTCGTGTTAAAATTTCATCGACCAATTACAGTCCTACTCGTTGTGGCCGTAGGAATAGCATAGCCGCGTCGTGCGGTGGGCGCTCCTGAGGAGCTTCCAGTCGTGGGCTGAATTTCGTGCCGTGCTGAACTGGTCGCTGTTTTAGGGTAAATAAGTTGTTTATTTAAGGTAAGATTGACTGTTTTTAGGGTAAATTAAGTTGTTTATTTAAGGTAAGATTGACTGTTTTTAGGTACAGTGGACGAAAACAACGGACAAGAATATAACAGTGGACGAAAACAACGGCCAGGAATATAACAGTGGATGAAAACAACGGCCAGGAATATAACAGTGGACGAAAACAACGGCCAGGTTTATAACAGCGGACGAAAACAAAAGACAGAAATATAACAGCGGACGAAAAGAACGGACAGGTTTGTAACAGCGGACGAAAAGAACGGACAGGTTTGTAACAGCGGACGAAAACAACGGCCAGGAATATAACAGTGGACGAAAAAAACGGACAGAAAGATAACAGTGGACGAAAACAACGGACAGAAAGATAACAGTGGACGAAAACAACGGACAGAAAGATAACAGTGGACGAAAACAACGGCCAGGAATATAACAGTCGCCTAAAACTAAAGCTTTATACGCAGGTCATTTCTTGTTAGGCCTATCTAAAATTAACAATAAAATCGGGATTCGAATTCTTCCTCATTTTATAATTCACATCGGCTTTTGAATTAAAAATTCCTATTCCACTGGCATCAATTCCATGGCAATGAAATTAATTTCCTGATTAAATTCTTCACTGATTGCGCCTGATTCCCAGAAAATGCTATTAAGTCCTTCCTGAAGTTCGAGTAAATTTTTTCAATTTTCTTAGTCTCTGTACGTGACATCTAAATACAGTGTTTATTCTAGCCTAATTAATTTAATTGGAGCAAATTTACATTCAATCATGATTGATTCAGATGAAACAACGTTGATTACTAGTCGATTTTGTTAGAACAACGGGATTACGGGTTAATTTTTCGAAACAACGTTGAATGCGAGTTAATTTCAATAAAATAACGTTAATTAAGATTTGATTTCGATAAAATAACGTTTGTAAGATTTGATTTCGCTAAAATAACGTTTATTAAATATTTGATTTCGTTGAAAAATAATGTTTTTTTCTAAGATTTGATTTCGTTCAAACAACGGTTATTGACGTTTAATCAACGTTAATTCAACGTCAAATGGCTGTTACGTTAGTGCATGCTTGGCATACCACAAGGTAAGACGGTTACTCGTCGGCTGGTCTATCCTGAGATCTGGGCTGGTCTATCCTGAGATCTGGGCTGGTCTAGCCTGAGATCTGGGCTGGTCTATCCTGAGATCTGGGCTCTCAGAAGCGGATTAGCAGATCAGGCCAGCATCTCACGTGGGACTTGCGCTCTCAGAGAAACAAGATTGATTTTGTCCTAATATGGATGCGCTTTTCTGCCCGGGTCATCCTTACCAAGTTTTGCCCTGTATATATGGGCTTGTCAGTACTACGTTCGCCCTCTGCTCGCGTTATGGGTAATACAGTGAGTCATTTGTGTACTATGACCCATACATTTATCTGAGTGAACTGCCTTCATTGTTCCCTTTGAAGGCTCGAGGTTGAAAACAAAACTCTGGCACTCGCTGGAAAGCTGACGTCACTTCAGCTCTTCGTCGCGACTGTTGTTTGGAGCCAAGCTTCCGACCTCTGCCTCGTGTAGCTCTTCACACAGATAAATGGTTAGGTCATATCGTCCAAAAAGTGACTTACTTATTGCGCGTAGCACTGATACGCGCATTTTCCCAGCCAAACTGGGTCATGGAAAGGGCAAAAGAGGCATAGCTATTTTGACAGTGTTGTGTGATGATCATCATCACACAACATCATCATCGTTAGTGTTGTGTGATGATGAAGTTATGAATTCCTATATCAAACTGGGGTGTATTTCTGGGATTTGTGGTGTAGAAGTGTGGGTTGAATCAGTGAAGGACGAGTAATGACTAAATGGATTCCTTTGGCTTGGATCATTCACGGGATCCATTGGCTGCCTCCATCGGAATTCTTTGGCTGCCTTCACTGGAATCACTTGACTGCCTTCACTGGAATCACTTGACTGCCTTCACTGGAATCACTTGACTGACTTCACTGGAATCACTTGACTGCCTTCACTGGAATCACTTGACTGACTCCATGCGCAATATTCGATTTCTCAGGATGAAATATTCGCTTCATCGTGAACTTAAGGGCCTGAAAGTCTATCTATTTTAAGGGCCTTCAGCTAACTGAGCCGTTGTAAACCGTTCAGCCAATGGTCTCTTATAGGTTTCGTGATCATCACTAGTTACTAATAAATAAATCAAATGGACATAGTGAAATGAAGTACCAGAAAGCACCTAGCGAAATTTAGAAGCTTGTTAAAATTTTATTTAAATCATAATTGAGACCTAATGCCACCCCACTAATCAACGCTTTTAGCTTGCCACATGAAGCGAACTGCTTCATATGCTTAGCTTCACTTCACGCCACTCTCAGCCACCCATGCATGTACCACTTCCAGCCAACCCAGGCACCACTTCCAGCCACCTTTATACCATCACTTCACGCCACTTCCAGCCAACCCATGCATCACTTCCAGCCACCTTTATACCTTCACTTCACGCCACTTCCAGCCACGCTGGACTGGTTTTGTTCGTGCCAGCAATGAAGTGGAGCTTGTCGAGATTCCCTGCAGTTTAGTTTAGGGCACAAAAGCCGCTTTTGTTGCGCTGAGTCCCGGAGAATTGCCTCCATTGAGAGCCTCGCCCTGAGAGCTGTCGTCAATGCCCACCATGAAGACGCTGTGCCCACTAATTTCCCCGCCGCCATTCAACTGTTGAGTAAAACGAGGTTTAATGCGTCATTAACACAAGTATAGGTGCTTCATACTGTTGAGGAAAACGAGGTTTAATGCGTCATTAACACAAGTATAGGTGCTTCATACTGTTGAGTAAAACGAGGTTTAATGCGTCATTAACACAAGTATAGGTGCTTCATACTGTTGAGTAAAACGAGGTTTAATGCGTCATTAACACAAGTATAGGTGTTTCATAGCATTAATACCATATTCAAGACATAGCACAGATTCCTAGAAAATTATCTAGGCAACGGAATTCTTTTACTTTGTTTCCAAGTAATTGCCATTAATATTTGATCAGAAGCTAAGAACGCCGCTTCCATGAAGTGTATATTTTCTTTATCTGGCAATGACGAATAATTTTTTCGATATATAGTGAATTAAAGTTATTTTAGATGAAAATTTATGACTGTCTAAAAAAATCCAGAACCTATAAATTTCTCGTACACGATATATCTTGAACGTGCGTTTCCAGCTCATAATTCACGGAGGAATGAATAGTGAAATAATTAAATTACCATGAAATGAAGAATTTTTGTGCAAGATTCATGTTATTCACGCCCAAAATAGTCATCTTCGGCCTCATATTTGAGGGGGTTATATTATAAATTTTTTAATGTGACGATGACAATTAATCAGAATTTTGTGACGATGGTTAAATTTGGTCAGCGACATAGAATATCGCCTATATATAGAATTCCAAATTTTAAAATCATATCTCGAGCCAAAGCTGTCAACAGATCGCAATGATTATTTTAATATACATGCATGTTTTATACTTAACAGAGAAGCAACAAACAAACATTTCATAATAATGCGATCAAATTGCTCTACTCTCGTATATAGCACTAATCTAATCTACGAGAGTAGAGCATTATCTATTAATTAATCTATTAATCTAATTGATAGAATGAATTTGTATGGTGCTTCTATGAACGCTTATATTGAAGCATGCGCATTTTAAATACCGATATTATCTCAATATTTCCAAGCATAGATTAATTGTCGAGGGCAAAAAATCTATTTTAACTCTGTTTTTCGTCCTAATTTTATTCTTTTTCTCTACGATAAGTTGGATATCTGAAGCCCATAATATTTTGATTGTTTTCTTCTTGACATTTTAATCTATTAATTATACCATGGAACATCAAGGCTTACTGCTTGCATTTAATACACAATTAATTAATTATCACTGTACAAGCACATGTACTGTACAAGCACATGACCCTAAATGTATACTGGGATAAATAATCTCACCCTAAATAAATCTTGCCTTAAGGAAACCATTTAATATTGCCTCAAAGATACCATATATTCTTACCTTAAAGGCAAAACTATATAATCTTACCCGAGAGAAGAAACCATTTAATCTAACGCTTTTTAACTGCATGAAGATTATTCATGCCGGTAAAGAAAAAAAACACACCTTCCCTCATACTCTAGTCTACGGATTGCGCTCGCCTCATTCTACGAGCAACTCTAATTCTACTTCTCCTCAGAAATAAATATGCGAAAATGTATTGTTGTTCTGCATCATTAACATTGTACTGTTGTTCTACATCATTAATATTGTTTTGCTGTTCTACATCATTACCATTGTACTGTTGTTCCACATCATTAATATTGTTTTGTTGCTATACATCATTAACATTGTACTGTTGTTCTACATCATTAACATCGTTTTGAAGCAACTACCGCTAGAACCTCACACCGCCTATAGTATCCATAACACAGAACAATTGTAAGTACGAATATACTATATGCAAATACTAAGTCGTCACCACCATTTTATCGTTGTATATATTTTGGTTGGAATAAATTCAGAGCTTTCGGTAACAGTCACTTAATTCTAGCGATGTTCCTGTTCAAGCTCCTACACTTGCGTTACTAAAATATTTGCGAACAGCTCGATGAATGAGTATTCACGCGTAATGAGAACTGAATGAGTAATGAGAACAGCTCGATGAATGATGCTAGTGATGACATCACTGTCATCACTAGCATCACTGTCATCACCAGCATCACTGTTATCACCAGCATCACTGTCATCACCAGCATCACTGTCATCACCAGCATCACTGTCATCACCAGCATCACTGTCATCACCAGCATCACTGTTGTCTCATTATGCGCGGTGATGCAGGAGAGGCGCGCGTGTTGCGCATGAAGCCTGTCGCCTCACATCGCGTTCGCCGCTCACGCGTCACTGCGCATGCGCATTTTTCGCGTTTTTACTTATTTTTCCTATGTTTTTTATTATATTCTAAGTTTTTTTCAAGTTTTATTGTGTTGGGAAAAATTTCACGTAATTAAATATTTTTTCCTAGTTTTTTTATTGTATTTTAAGTTTTCTTCAAGTTTCATTGTGTGGGTAAAATTTCACCCTTGACTTCGGCTATGAATTTTTTTAGTTCGGGATTAAACCCACCATGCATCTGGCTTTGGTATAACCTTGATTAAAAGTTATTTTAACGAAATCAACTCGTACGTAAAGTTGTTTCAACGTCATTTACCTGGAGGGATGAAAATAAAAAGAATACTTTCGAGTTTTTTTAAAGCGTGTAAATATATATTTCGGATATCTTAATGTAAGAGTGTAAACAAGTCTGAATTTTATTCAGGTGTCCAATTATTGCATTTTTAAACTGCCTGTTCATTTAAGTTTTTTGGCCTAGAGTCTGTGTGTTAAGCTTGTCTTAAATTCGTCATTCAAAACCTCCAACAGTCAGATCTGATCATCTATAATTAAGTAGAAGATAAAGATGATCAAAGTATCGTCAACAGTTAGTCAAACACTATATATATCACCAAGTATGCCGTTTATTAAAAAACTGAAATCAGTTTGATTTAAATACAGAAGATATAGATGATCAAAGTATCATCTATAGTTGGTCACAC
This sequence comes from Hyalella azteca, assembly GCF_000764305.2. NCBI lineage: Eukaryota > Metazoa > Arthropoda > Malacostraca > Amphipoda > Hyalellidae > Hyalella > Hyalella azteca. Next base: position 28,887 of record NW_025938721.1, on the reverse strand, counting down.
CATATATAGCACCAAGTATGCCGTTTATTAAAGAACTGAAATCAGTTTGATTTAAATACCTTCTAGCTGCAGTTCAACAATCATAATTACCATGATTTACTTGCGAGTTTCTTCAGAATTATGATAACGATGGGTTAATACAAAACCATCAAGTCTTAGGTCAATACAGAGGCGAAACTGAAAATAAAAAATATTACTGTTTGAAATTTCAACTAATCAAGAGAGATTGAAATTTTTTTAGATTCTATTTTCTTAAATTCGAGGCAAGAGTGATTTAGATCATATTTAAATTTTATCGAAATCAAAACAAGAGCCAACAAGATTACATTTATATTTTATTATATTCTAGTTTTGAGTGATTTAGCTTACATTTTTTATGATCAATGATGATCATAAAAACATTGAATCTTACCCTTAATATGAAGACAAGCGTCGAGGCCCGAACGTAGTTTCGTTTACGCTTGATTGACTGCGTTATCCTTTGTAGTCCCATGTATCGCGGATAACTTGAACAACGTCTGTACAAAAACTGTTGATATGAAGGAACATTGGAAGCAAGCAAGCTCGTCCAACTGTTAGATGCCAGACCATTCATCGTTGATTCAACAAAAAAGTTTAAGTCTTCGTAGATTCAAACGTTAGTCGTCATGCGGGAATTGTCTTTTCTTGTTTTTATTCATTACTATAAGGATTAGACTAATTATTAGTATTCGGCAAAGTTGAGTCTATTTTATGCTACAATTTCTAGTCGAAAATTTAATAAATTTAAACTCTTCTTGAAAATTTTAATTGGAACTTTTTGTTCAAGCATGAGTGAGCTCAGAACAGTTCACTGACTCTGTCGACTTGATTATTTTTTATAATCATCAATGTAGCACTTAAGTAATCTTGGTTGATTTACAGTGTAGGAACATCTTGGTCCTATTAACCAAACTATAATATTATGAAATAATTCAGACCAGGGGTCTAATTTCATTCTATCTAATTTTTTACCGAATTTCTTGATTTATGGCTCTTCTCCACCGTACATTTTAGAAATATAGCGGCTGTGATTGGCTAACGGAGTCACGATCTCATAACTAATTTAGATACTATATACGGCCTCATATTCATTCCCTCCATCGTACAAACCTATAATTCTTTTTTAAGTATGTCCTCCTCCTCTTCCTCCCGCAGTGAGGTATTGCCAGACCGTACGGCCCTCACATCCAGCGGCGTCTCCCCCAACCGCCCCATTCCATCAGAGACCGCCAGCAACGGCAACCTCGGCCTCTGCGCCACCGCCGTGTCGTCCGCAAGCTTGTCCCACTTCGCAGACCTTGTCAACAGCGCTGCGTCAGAAGGGGTAGATTTGTCTGATTTACCGCACCCGTTGACTTCTGAACACCATCCACATCACCTCCACCAGCAACAGCAGATATCAACACTACATCATCATCCCCAACATCACCAGCAGCTTCAACAGCTTCACCAGACTCGGGTCGACACCGGCCAGTCTATGGCCGCTGGTGACGCCACGACAGCTTCACCGTCTCTTTCGTCACCTCCTTCATCCGCCCTTCCCCGTGTCGGGGCCAGCACCTCCACCATCTTGAATACCGTGTCTGCTATTTCCTCTGACTCCTCGCCGCGATCTTTATGCCCTTCGTCAACTCCTTCGTCTTACATTCCTGGGTCTTCGACTTCGTCATCGTCGTGTAGCGGAGGTAAATACGTCGCAGATTCATCGGTTCCTTCACCGTCAGAAGGCACGGCGCTGTCGGGCGCTGATCACAGCTGGCTAGCATCAGTGCTACCTCCTGACACCAGCTGCGTCGAGAACAACAACAATCTTCCAAGCCACAATGTTCCTGATAATCCCGTCACTTCTGCTGTGTCTAATAACCAACTCTGTGAGTATTTTTATTTAGTTCTTTATTTGTAATGTTATTTGATTCAATTAATCCAAATATTAAGCTGATTAATTTAGAACCCTTGTAATGTTATACGCCGTATCAATAAACTTCGATGCTCGAATGTTACTAAAGGTTTTATGCAACGGGCTGGAATTAGGCAAAAAATAATCAAATCTATATCGAATTACTTTCCCCTTACTTCGTAAATATCACGTGAATCAACTTTTAATCTACAAATTATTCGATTATTGAACTCTGTTTTTTAAGATACCATGAAAACATCACATCAAAAGTGTTGATTTAAACTGACGATATTTCTGTCATCTCTGCGCAGGTGTGAAGTCAGAAGTGGCAGCGGCCAGCGACAGCGACGCTGGCTTCAACATAGACTCATTTAACCAATATATTCTACCCGATAAGCTTTCTGCTGATCTCTCTGCTTCATACCTGCAATTGCATTCCAGGCAAGTGCTCCCTATATTTGTTTCTATTTTGAGTTTACAATTATTACCATTGTTCTAATAATGTGGTGAATTAATTTCATTTATTAATGTGCACAGCATCTCGATGATGATTTTTGTGACCTTTTTTATCATCACTACCTCAAGAATGAGTGGTTGGTGTAAAAGCTTCCCTGCTATAAGTGCCGCGGTGATTCATGGTACGCTGAATAATAGCGTCACTGCTGTAAATACTACATCAATGAGTGGTCCATATTTTTCAACTGTAACACCTATAACTTGTATGATTAATTGACATTTTTTTGTCAACGGCAGTTCGATGCAGGCTTACGGCAGTCAGTCCTACATGCAGGCGGGCGCAGGCTTTTACAACGCCGTGCCCAACTCCCAGTACGCAGCGTACGGAGCTGAGTACCTGCTTGGTAAGTGGACGATGACTGATAAGTGGGATGTCCCAATACTGGTACCATGTGGGACCACAATACTGGCACCATGTGGGACCACACTACTGGTGCAACTATGTGGCAGCACTCTATTGGTATAACTATGTGGGACCACACTACTGGTGCAACTATGTAGGAGCACTCTATTGGTACAACTATGTGGGAGCACTCTACTGCTACAACTATGTGGGAGCACTCTACTGCTACAACTATGTGGGAGCACTCTACTGCTACCACTCTACTGCTACAACTATGTGGGACCACTCTATTGGCACAACTATGTGGGACCACTCTATTGGCACAACTATGTGGGACCACTCTATTGGTACAACTATGTGGGACCATACTACTGCTACAACTATGTGGGACCACTTTACGGGTGTATGCTGCTGGGTGCAAAACCACCCTACTGCTATAAGTATATCGCTCCAGGCAAATGACGTTGAAATTTCCAATTTGATATATATCCAATATTGTTCATGTCGAGCTGATTTCATTGAAACGACGTTTAATCAACGTTCGATGCCTGTCGGGTTGTTAGGGGTTACTATACCTCTCAGGAGGGACTTCTGACGCGTGTCTGTGCGCGTTAGAAGTCCTATGGGATTTCGCGCTCCTATAGGGGGATCCTTCCTGAGCGCCCCATCGCAGAGCTCGCGATGTCAGACTGTATTCAGTTATCGGGTTAAGTAATTATGTAGGTAGGATTCCTTACATTAAGTTATTAAGTAGGTAGGATTTCTTATTATAAGTTAATAATTAGGTAGGATTCCTTACATCAAGTATTAAGAAGGTAGTATTCCTTACATTTCCATTCTCTGTCTCCCGTGCGGGTGGCCGACGTCCCGTGTAAGCGACCTCTTGTTCGAGTGTCTTAGTTTCTGTTGCTTTTCACATGTCCCTCCTTGTCACTTCGTCTCTTTGAGATACTAACGCTGCTTCTTTCGCGACAGATTCAGCGGGCTGGACAATTTAGACCTTCCGCCCCTTGTGGGTGATGAACGATTTTTGATTTAAGAAACTTGAAATAATTGAGACCTTCCGCCATGCTGGCAATGTTATGTTTTGATCTCCGGTGCGAAATAGCAAACCATTTACTACTACTACTGTTAGGGGTAACTAAGTTGAGCTCTGCTAAATCTTTTGCTAATCTTCTCACCATTTTCTATAAGTCTTTTGGATACTCCAACTTTGTTCTCCGAGTGTTCAGATCCTTGAACAAACTACTTATCGACCGAACCTTTCATGGTAAATCTCTGTACTGGGGATTTTTATCCACACGCAGCAACAACTGCTCACTTTATAACGTAAGCTCTCGGCAACTCTATTTAATTTTTGGCACAAATTCACTATTTTTGGTTGATGTAGAGGGTGTGTATAGTAAGTATGTTTGATATATTTGATGTAGACAGTCTTTATTCTATATTTGTACCTACGAACAAGGGTCTTATGAACAAAATACGTGCGTGCAGCCCTAAAGTTTTCATTGCATTCTTGAACTTTATTAATCTCTATTATTTTCCCTAAAGGCTCAACGCGGCAACTCAACCACAGCAAAACATCGAACTCTTCAGTCGGCTCTTCCAACGGCCTGTCATCATCATGTCTCGGCTCCTCGGGCTCCCTCGGCTCCTCAGGAGCTGCCTCATACCTAGGCAGCTATAGCGGCTTTACATCTGCAGCTGGCAACAGCTCCCAGAGTTGCCAGAACCCTTACTATGGCACCCCCTACAACTCCTCCGCCTTCACCGGCGCCGCCAGCCAGAGCTACGCCACGCAACAGGTGGCCTAAGCTCACCAACAAACCATTTGCCATAGCTTTCTTTGTTTCTATAAATGTAAAGAAATTTAAACATTGTTTTTTTTTTGGTTTGTGATCTTCATTCTATTGACAGAGTGACTATTCGTAATCTCTTTGATCTTCTCCGAAAGGGTTATCCTCAGTAGCTACCGAGTTCAGTCACTGACATACCTGCATACATAACCTTAGAGTTTCCATCTCTAAGCAGGATTTTTTCTTTGTCCTTTACTTCGTGCCAATTTCAATTATGTACAGATGATTTCACTTGGTAAAGATCCTGATGAACTTCTTTAATATCAATGAGAGATAACTAAACAATTTTGATTCATTTGCGTGTTGTCCAAATCGCAGGGACTAGACTCTGCGGCGTACTACTCGGCGTACGCGAACAGCGGTGCGGCGGCCGCGGCAGGATACTACTACAGCCAAGGCTACCCCTACATGGCGGCCGCTAACGGAAATGTCGGCACGACAGGTGGCAACACCGTGCATCATAACGCTGCAGGTGCAGCAGCCGCTGCTGCAGCTGCTGCCAACCTGACATTGCCATCTGCTGCAGCTGCAGCTGCTGCAGCCACCACCTACCAGGTGGTGATGCCTCCTGGGACCATCCATGATGGTAAGTCCCTGACCATAGCAGCAATTTTTTTCAAAAAGTAGAACCATAATATAAATTCGGCGCAACAAAAAACTTGAGACGCGCGTACTGGAGAAAGTCCCGAACATTGTTAAATTTTATATAATATGTTCCGAGGAACCTATGCCGGACAAGTTTTCCTTGCAACTACTATGTGTTAGAGTTTTTTCTAACAAGGAGCGCATAGTTTTTCTTCTTCAACATTACACATTTCAACGAGATATTTAAAACACAAGACCGTCAATAAGGGCGATATTATACTCGACCACAGTCAAACACTTAAAAAAATATAACTCAGTACTCACTGCAGTGAGTGACAGAGAGCGCATTTTCTCGTCGACGAAAACTTGAGGTCACGGACAGACAGACAGACGGACATGGTGAGCACAATAGTGCATTTTTTTCCATAAATGAGAACATGCGCTAAAAATGAATAAGAATTTGTTCAAACCTTGATGCACTTTTTTGCCCGTGTGTGGCTCATTTCGACCCCATTATGGCTCGACACTACGGCGTATCAGTGCTACGTACGTCCGTTCTCTGCTCCTGCTGTAGGTAAGATAAGTGTGTCACGTGCGTCACTACTTGGACAATTCACACATTCGTTTATCTGAGTGTTAGCGCTGTAGCTCCCCTCATCTCCCGAAGTGATGGCATACCTCAAGGTCTTCTGGAAAATTTTTCCCAAGCTGGAAAAATGGAAAAATGTTCCTGGAAAGCTGCTGCTGCTCCGGAAATAATTGCCAAACATGATTCCTTGCTTTATTTTTCCCTCAGAAACCGGAGCCTTCCAGAGCGGCGACAGCCCGCCGTCCCCTCTCAAGGATGCCGGTGAGTATCGATTGTGCCTTAGGCGCCTCTACACTCAAAAAATATAACTCAGACAGGCAGACGGACGGACATGGCGAGCACAATAGTGCATTTTTTCCATAAGCGAGAAAATGTGCTAAAAATATTGGCCTACTTGTCCAAATGGTGACACGCTTGAGTACCTTGTGCACGAGCAGAGAGTGAACGGAGCTGAGATACGCCTTTTTTCAGGGCCTAGCTGGGTCAGGGTGACTTCATGCAAGGGTAAAAAGTGCGTCGCTGTTTGGACAAAGTCCCCCTCATTTCTTTGAGTGCACTGATCCAGCGTCCGACGTCTGAAAAATCTCTAAACTTCCGTTTTTTTTTTCTAATAAATGTATATTACTTGCGGTACTTCACGCACTTTTAAACATAATCTCATGTCTGCAGCTTCATTCTTATTCGTTGAATTATATTGGATTGTTCTAACTTTAATCTTCGAAGAATTATTTTATTTATTTACTTCACCATTAATGACCATCAATTATTTAATATCCGCTGAATCAATATATATAAATCTCGATCTCTCGATCTTGGCGATCTCCGGGTGATATTATTTCATTTAAACTTTTAAAGCATAAATGTTTCCTATCATTTCCTAACTTGAATGATTAATTTATATACGAGTTAAAGGACAAATTTTCTACACTCGAGTTAATTTTAGACGAAGTCAGTAAACCGACATTTTATTGCCTTTATTAAGCCTGTAAATTGAGCCTGGAAACTTCCGTACAACTCCCGCTTAAAATTGTCCCAAGAAGTTGGTCTTCAATCAGGCTTTTGAGGAGAAGTTTCCATTATAGGCGAGCGCATCCAATTTGCAAATAGGCTTCAGGAAGCATCTCAGCTCGCAAAATTGCACAATTACAATGGCTTCGAAAGCTGAGGGAACATTTGAAGATTAAACGCAAGGGAGTTTTTGTGTGTTAATGAAATAATACGCAATTTAAACGCAAGAATAATACGCAATAATAATAAAACATTACGCAAGAACAATACGAAAATTAAACTTGCGTATTGTTCTTGTAGCTTCATTTGCGTAAAGCATATATTTTCCTACCTTTCTTTTGCACTTTGCGTAGAATTCAAGTCGTGGTTGAGCAGCAAAAGTACCATCACCAATAAATTTTGAAACGTTATTTCAGCGATAACAAGTTAATGTCTGCTTACCGATTTACACATGTGCAAAAATGTGTCACTATTTGTACAGTATGACGCATACATTTTTATAAGCGTGCAGTTGTCTGTTAAGCATTCATTGCAATTTAGCGTACTTCTTCATTTCAAAGTATGAATTCATGATCATGTAATGTGATGTCTCACCCTTGCTTTAAAAAAAACTGCCATTTGAAAGTATAAATGGAAAAATATTCATTATTAATTTTTATGCCTCATTTATTTTTTCCAAATCTACTGCCCCTTCCTCAATAGTTAAGAGCTACCAATACTGTGCGCAATTAACTTACCAATTACCAATATGGCGCAATTATCCTATCCCCAGATAATTCCCATTAATTCACTGCATGTAACGCATGTATCAGGCCGGACTCGGAGCCAGCGCAGCAGACGGGCACAGTCCCCCAACGACCAGGAGAACAAAGTGGACCGCGTCTACATCTGGGACCTGGACGAGACCATCATCATCTTCCATGCCCTCCTCACCGGCGCCTTCGCCAGCAGCTTCGGCAAGGTCAGCCTACATTATGTAGGGTCATCATTTATGTAATCATAGATTGAGTAGAAGTGAATCATGTAGGATCATCATGTTGGACGTTATCATACATTGAGTAGGAGTCTCGCAGCTTCGGCACGGTTAGCCTACATTATGTAGGGCCGCCATCATTTAGGTAATTATAGATTGAGTAGAAGTAGATCATGTAGGTTCATCATGTAGGCAATCTTGTATTGAGTAGGAGTATCACAGCTTCGGCAAGGTCAGGAATTCTACATCATGTATGGTTGGCATGTAGATTTTCATGTAGGTATTCATGCATCGCATAGCATCATCATGTAGGTATTCATAAATTAAGTAGTTGTAGATCGTTTAAAGTTACTAACTGATACATTGAGTAGGAGTATCAGTATCAAGTTATATATCAATGTTCATGAAAATCAATATTTGGGTCGATCAAATCAATTGCGCATGAGGTGTTATGTATAGCGTTTAATGCACAAATATATGTTAGCGGTTTAAATTTCCAACTTAAAATGTCAGAAACAAGGCGAACAAAATTTTATCGTCGTGATCCTATATACTTTTTGATGAGAACCGCTCTCTGATGGCTGATTGTGAAATATTTATAGAATTTTGTAAATATTTATAAGATTGTCGCAATAGTGGACAGTATCTTGAATCTTTGCACTATTTATAATTTGTGAAAAACTTCTCAACTCCAAATCCCGAAATTGCAGCTCGATGAATTCGGGAAAGGCTTTTTAAGTCACGCACAATTTTTTACATTTATCAGCATATATAAACAACATTTATCAATATTTATTGAAAACATTCATAACATAACATAGTGATGTCGGCGCTGAAGTGTAGGCCTGATGTGGCCTGTCGCCGATTCTTTTCCTTTTCGTGCCCTGTTCATAGATCTAAACTCCTGTCATTTGACCGGATCTTTTCATGACTGACGATAGTTTGAAGAAGCTACTAGACTTCCACCGGGTTTGATATGGTGCTAGGCATTTCAAATCTGAACATATATTTTTCCATAGCTTTATTTTACAACATGTAAAAAACTTTTATTGCAATTTGAGGAGAGAGCAACATTTAGTATCTCTAACTGTAGCTGCTAAAATTTGCACTCACTCTCTATGGAAATGTAAAATATATTTCCTCAGAAGTATCCTGATCAATACTGTCATACAAAAATTTAAATGTAACCCTGTTAAAATCCGTTGCTTTTTATTTCTGACATCATGTGAGAAATAATTCGCTGCTGTTCATTTCATGGGATTGCATTTAACGCAATTTAGGACCCGAAGGAGCGAGCCGTGTGCCACAAAGAGTCCTACACAACCTAACCAGTCCATATGTAATTAAATGCAAGTTTAGTTTTAAAGCACGCGCGCTCGACGTGATCGGAATAGCAATGACTGCTCGAACGGAACACATTAATGCTTGACGTTTCTAGTGCTGCCACTCCACTTAAAACGTACGGTATGACCGCATTTAAACAATATATTGGAGTTTTATGGTGCCTTGCTCGGAGCGTGAAATTGTGGTGTCACTATTATGGCTGGTTTAATTTAAGTCTCATCGTCTCATCAATTGGTTGTACAATCAACAGCTTGGCTAATTTGTAGCGCAATCGAGTCTCTTGTTTCTCTTCGGTCTCACTGGTGCTTTGGTGCGCATGGCGAGTATTTTTATACTGGTGCGCATGGCGGGTATGCTTATACTGGTGCGCATGGCGGGTATGCTTATACTGGTGCGCATGGTATGCTTATACTGGTGCACATGGCAGGTATGTTTATACTGGTGCACATGGCGGGTATGCTTATACTGGACTTTAAAAATATTTCATCGTCACCAAAACTTGAAAAATGCATGGTCAAAAATGCGAATCCTTAATTATACCTTCAGAAACAAATAAAAGAGAAAAAGCCAGAAGGGATGTGCATTGAATCTTTCTTCGGTACATGAATTGCTTACCGACCTATCAATTTCCGGATAAACTTACCGATTTCAGTTATAAAATTAATTTGGATTGATTTTAATTTCAATTATACCAATCCCAACCCACTCTCCCAGGCCACCATTCGTCTAATATTATTTTTATACATCCCTGCAACCCCCAACCATTGCCCACCCTTCACGGCATTCATGCATAATTCATCCCCATTCATCCCTTCAACCCCAACCTGTGCCTATACCCTTCACATCATCCTCACTCATCCCTTCAACCCCAATCTTTGCTCGCACTTCACGGCATTCATGCATTATTCATCCCCATTCATCGCTTCAGCCCCAACCCATGCCCACACTTCACGCTCTTCATGCATTATTCATCCCCATTCGTCGCTTCATCCCCAACCTATGCCCACACTTCACGCTCCTCATGCGTTCGCTCTTCCTCTATTGTATTCCCCTGGTGTCGGTGCCGTCTCCCCTGGCGTGGGAACCTCAGCAGTTGGGGAAGAAGTGAGGCGAAAAAAAACTGTGCAGCGCTTAAGCCAGCAAACACGCTCGGAGCTGTGCTAGCAATGCGGTCACTGCTTCGTCATCTGCACGAACGCTTCGTCATCTGCACGAACGCTTCGTCATCTGCACGAACATCGTCACCAGCGCTGCTCTGCACGAACGCTTCGTCATCTGCACGAACGCTTCGTCACCAGCGCTGCTCTGCACGAACGCTTCGTCACCAGCGCTGCTCTGCACGAACGCTTCGTCACCAGCGCTGCTCTGTCTTCTATCTCCTTGCGCATGGCATATGACTGCAAACTATTCAATATTTAATATGGAATATATAGCTGTTCTTCATTATTGTTCAACTAAATACCATTTATGTATTTAGTTTATTTATTTATGTATATGATTTATTTTTATGTATAAATATGATTCATACGATGCATTACCATCACTTCTGTCACAGGCAGTTAATTTCCTTAACTATATAAAATTTCTAATTGTCCTTCACCGTATTTTATTGTGAATGTCAATCTCACCGCAACATACATTATGCTTCATCGTTGCCTCAATTTTTTATTTCTGCCATTATTTCGTAATAAGAAGTTTTTGCCACGATCCGAAAAAGAAGATCAAGTATAGGATTTATCCTATTGCACGTGCGTGTATAGTACATATACAGTACGTACGTGTGCAGTATATACCTACAGTATGTACGTGTACAGTATATACAGTACCCTATACCATTGAAAGAGAGGGTAACCGCCTCCCACTGTTAGAATAAATGACTATTTAATCTATGCATATATTCTATGTCTTTGTCGTGCTACAAACAAAACATCATTGGAAATAAACAGAATTAGCTTCTCTTTTCAATGGCTCACTATAATTCCTCTTCACATTTGTGACATGAAATAATACTAGCAGTTTATTTGAGTTGCCAACCTCCACTGTACAAACGTTTAAGTTTTATGTTCTTCATAGTATGGTTTGTGAACCAATTTGCCGAAGCTATGTACCTACAGTATGTCATATTTGAAATGCACAAAATTCAATCCTGAGCACTTCTCAAATAATTTATTCGAAATAACGGCATTCAAGTTGAATTGCTTGTATGAACGTTGAGACAACACTCAAGATGCAAGGTCGGGATAAATCTAATGCACCTAAACATTTGAGTTTGTGATGACACAAAATGAAGACAATATTTGAGTTAGTCCCTTGCTTGCGCTTGTTGTCAATAAACAAATGTAAGGAATGGGTGAACTTAATTGACCTCAGAGTAGACTTGATCTTTATTTAATTTCACGGTGCATGCGATGAATATCGCATTGGTTGTAAATGTATAGTGCAAGTGTCCCGACGTGTACACTTGCGGCGAAAGGTATTAAATAATGGCGTTTCAATTACAAGTGTCATGCACGAGCAAGTGTCCCGACTTGTACACTTGCGGCGAAAGGTATTAAATAATGGCGTTTCAATTACAAGTGTCATGCACGAGCAAGTGTCCCGACTGTACACTTGCGGCGAAAGGTATTAAATAGTGGCGTTTCACTTACAAGTGTTATGCGCGAGCAAGTGTCCTGACTTGTACACTTGCGGCCTGAAGTGTCAAGTACACAGCTGCGTTCTCACCAAACCCACACCACAACGAGGGCTGCAGAGCTCAGTGATCAACCGTTTCTAGGTTGCAGCCCGTAAATAAATATAAATTCAGTTTAAATAATCAAAATTAGGAAAATAATAGACAAGGCTGCTTTGCGATCGAGGGAGTCAATGAAGCCATTTTGCAGTGATTGCAGTGTCATTGTCCCGCGCAAAGGATACATTTTTATAAAATGTGTTTTAAGTTTTGAACCGTCATGTTCCGACATTATGCGTCTCGAAATGCCGATGAAAAATTAGAGAAAATTGGACAATTTATGTTGAATTATACAGTTGAAATACACTCTCCATGCAGGCGGTCATGCAAAAGAATTGCAGAGAATGAGATGCTATAGATAATAATATGCCCTTGTTATGCAAATCTACTTGGATAAAAATGCTTTGAATAAGTAGGCAAGTAGACACGAGGGCGACTAGTCTCATTGCCAATAGATATACATTCCTATGATTCTCAATGCAAAGATGTCTTTTGTCCGGACAACAGACTTAGCGATTGTCATAGTTCTCCTCACCATACATTTTCTGTGATTCTCACTACAAATTCGCACCCTGGCAAGGATAAGCTAGGCAGCGGTTGGCGGGGTATGTGTGGGGTATAAGGCAGCGGTTGAGGGGTATGTTGGGCACAAAAAGCGTCGACAACAGATGTGTTACTGGGGGTTAGGGTGGTGCATATATAGGGTACAGGGACCGTGAGAGCTGACCATGTTGACATGTTCATACATGCATGTGGAGTCATACATGCATGTAGAGCAGCTAGTGTTTGGCTAGCAGTCTCAAAACACGCTCATAATGTGCACCTAAATGCTGCTCTCCTATCAAATTTATTGCGTAGCTGTGCTGCTTAAACGCTCGCTGTTTATTGTTGAGGCAGGATTAGAGTTCGCGCTTCACTTGTTCTGGTACAGCTAATCTTGAATAAGTTGTGTAGTGTTTCAATGAAATGCGTGACTTTTATACACGCGACATTGGACGAATTTATTTGAACGCAAACAAACTTTGGAGTAGGTTGCGTTTCCTATAGGCTCCGGTATTAATTAAAGGATAATATGGTTCTCATACTGCATTCTCACAACCCCTGGATATTTATGGCATGTAAAAATTACTTCGGAGAAAGCACAGATTAACTATATTAAAAGGTAATTTAGGTAACTTGTGTAAAATATACATATGTACGGTTTATGAGAAGCTCGCCTCCATACATCTGCCCTCGCCTGACCTCAATCACCTCCCTAACGTGTAACCCAGGCATTATAGTGTTCCACGTGACACACGTATTTTTCTTTCACCTAATACACGAATTAATGTTCCACATAATGTACGTAGTGATGTTACGATGACGATGGTTTTTTGTGACCAGTTTACATAAAACTTACGTACGAAAAATTTAGATGAATGAACGTTTATTTGAATTTATGATCTTGATGGTATTCTGATTTAATATTATACGCGGTAGAAGCTTATCTTGCAGTTTGTTAGAACTTTGATGGTTTGAGCTCAGCGCTCGACATTTATTGCTGAATGCGTCGAGTTTAAATGAATTTTTTGTCTTTTGAATTCGATCAGGTTTACAGGTTTGAGTTTTCGTACGTCTGAATCTCGCATTATTCATTGATAGATATTTCCGCGAAGGAAAATAGTTTGAAAATTAATTCAAGATTTATCCATATCATAATATTATTTGTGAAATCCGTAGATTTGTTTACCTAGCATATAGTGTTCTAGTGTGTTTAGCCTGGGACTGCTACGTGCGAAACATATACTAAGGACACTAACGATACTAAGGACTCTAAGGATACTAAGGATACTAAGGACACTAAGGATACTAAGTACACTAAGGACACTAAGGATACTAAGGACACTAAGGATACTAAGGACACTAAGGATACTAAGGACACTAAGGACACTAAGGACACTAAGGATACTAAGGATACTAAGGATACTAAGGACACTAAGGATACTAAGGATACTAAGGACACTAAGGATACTAAGGACACTACGGATACTAAGGATACTAAGGACACTAAGGATACTAAGGATACTAAGTATTCTAAGGATATTAAGGACGCTAAGGACACTAAGGATACTTAATAAACGAATGCTTGCCCTTTCTGCACAGTCAATCCGCACGACCATCATTCGTTTTCTAGCTAAAAAAATCACGACTGGGTTTTTCACTTATCAAGTCTTTTTCCACAAAATTTTTACTTGTGATTGTGAAGGATTTTGCACATAATTTTTGTGTTCTTCGCCATACAAAGATGGACATTTTTTTCATGAACAGGACAGGGAAGTCTGCCATCAGCTCGGGTCTTTCATGGAGAAACTTATCTTCGACCTGGCCGACGTTCATATGTTCTTCAATGATCTCGAGGTGGGTCAAGTAGTAAAGTTCAGGAGGTGGGTCAAGTAGTAAAGTCCTCGAGGTGGGTCAAGTATTAAAGTCCTCGAGGTGGGTCAAGTAGTAAAGTCCAGGAGGTGGGTCAAGTAGTAATTAAAGTCCTCGAGGTGGGTCAAGTAGTAAAGTCCTCGAGGTGGGTCAAGTAGTAAAGTCCTCGAGGTGGGTCAAGTAGTAGAGTCCTCGAGGTGGGTCAAGTAATAGAGTCCTCGAGGTGGGTCAAGTAGTAAAGTCCTCGAGGTGGGTCAAGTAGTAGAGTCCTCGAGGTGGGTCAAGTAGTAAAGTCCTCGAGGTGGGTCAAGTTGAGTATAGTCTTTTGTTCGATATTCCTTGTAAAATAAAATCAATTTAATAGGAATTTATTGAATATTGAAATGGAAATTCACAAGAAAATCACGCCAATTTAGGGGGATTGAATATATATAATCACCCGGAAATTCATTGGAAATGAGTCGACTTGAGAGAATTTTTGCAATAAATTTCGATTTCCGATTCAGGTTCCGATTTATGTTGATTTCTGAGATAAAAATCTTAGTGTGGAGTTATTTACTGTGGGTACATGAATAGTCAAGAAGGGTACAAATAAATGTTAATATGTGCCATTGCATTAATAGTTGTGCTGACGATGTTATGACGTGCAGAACTGCGACCAGGTGCACATCGATGACGTGGCGTCTGACGACAACGGCCAGGACCTCAGGTGAGATCATCACGTCTTGTGGTCACGTTATACAACAATTAAATTAATGCATGTAATGAATATAATTAAGATAATTAACCAAGATAATTAACTAAGATAATTAACCAAGTTAATTAACCATGATAATTAACCAAGATAATTAACCAAGATAACTAACCAAGTTAATTAACCAAGATAATTAACCAAGTTAATTAATCAAGATAATTCGCGAAAACAATTTTCCCTTTGCAATCTTTAATTTTTTATTTTGAACTCTCCTACAAAAATTATATACATAATGCAGTATGGCAATTATTCGTCAAAAATTCACAATATTTCTTACCTTAATCCCCCATTGTTGAATTTTCTTACGTGATGTCTGCACATTGTTGGGACATTAAGGAACTAATATGAAATGCCAAAACACAAGATTTCGAATAAAACACAAAATCTAGAACAAATATAATGACCTCAAATTTTATTATAAAACTATCAGTATAACTGCTATTTACCTTAGAACTAATATTTACAGTATAACTACTCTATACATAATAACTGCTAGTTAAATCATAACCACTATTCACATTATAACTGGCATTTCTATCCTTCCCCCGAGCAGCACATACAACTTCGCTACGGATTATATTATAACATTTTAATTATAACTGTTATTTACATTATAACTACTATTATCAATACAACTACTATTATCATTATAACTACTCTATTCATCATAGCCACTATTTAGATTATAACTAGCATTTTTCTCCCTCACCCCGCGCAGCACATACAACTTCGCAACGGACGGCTTCGCGAGCGCCAACAGCGCGGCGGGCATCGGCCTGAACACGGGCGTGCGGGGCGGCGTAGACTGGATGAGGAAACTCGCCTTCAGATACAGAAAAATCAAGGAGATTTACAACGCATACAGAAATAATCCAGGCAGTGAGTATATACATCCATACTATATTATTTGCTATATTATTTACTGCAATAGAAAAATCAAGATTTACAACGCTTATAGAAATAATCCAGGCAGTAAGTTTTACTTTACATACTTCTATACTATATTATTTGCTATATTCTTTAATGTTGTAGAAAAATCAAGGAGATTTTCAACGCATACAGAAATAATCCAAGCAGTCAGTTTTACTATGTATACTCCTATACTATATTATTTGCTATATTCGTTACTGTTATAGACAAATTAAGAAGATTTACAACGCCTGTAAAAATAATCCAGACAGTTAGTTCAACTATATATACTTCTATACTATATAATTTACTGTATTCTATACTATATTCTGTACTATATTCTTTAACATATTATTTACTGTTATAGAAAAAACGAGTACAGAAATAACTTACAACGAGTACAGAAATAACTGCCCTTGTGTTATATTATTAATTTATTGTTCATGTCTGCTTCTCAGGACTCGACCAAGCGGGAGGAGAAATATAAACCTTAATTTGTTTGACCTATACTACTTCCTAATTAGTACCGTTCTATGGAATTATTCTCAATGAAATTTTTATCCGTTATTCAGCATTATGTTGAATATAATATTAATTTAATGTTTATTTAATAAAATTAATTCCTTTTTTGTTGGAATGGTGAGTGTGGGAGGCCATTTAAAAAAAATATATATAAAAAAAATTAATGTTTTATGGCAGGTTTACTAGACAGCAACATGCGGCAGAAGTGGCATGTGCTACGGGCGGACATCGAGCGCTGCACTGACTCCTGGCTTAGTGAGGCCCTCAAATGCCTCAACTACATCAACTCCAGGTCAGCCTCTGCCTCATGACGTTATGAGAGAGCCTCACTCAGCCTCATAACGTTATGAGAGAGCCTCACTCAGCCTCATAACGTTATGAGAGCCTCACTCAGCCTCATAACATTTGAGAGAGCCTCACTCAGCCTCATAACGTTATGAGAGCCTCACTCAGCCTCATAACATTTGAGAGAGCCTCACTCAGCCTCATAACNGACACGAACGAGGAGGCGGTGGTCGCCAAGCAGGTACGTGGTGGTGGGCGACACGAACGAAGAGGCGGTGGTCGCCAAGCAGGTACGTGGTGGTGGGCGACACGAACGAAGAGGCGGTGGTCGCCAAGCAGGTACGTGGTGGTGGGCGACACGAACGAGGAGGCGGTGGTCGCCAAGCAGGTACGTGGTGGTGGGCGACACGAACGAGGAGGCGGTGGTCGCCAAGCAGGTACGTGGTGGTGGGCGACACGAACGAGGAGGCGGTGGTCGCCAAGCAGGTACGTGGTGGTGGGCGACACGAACGAGGAGGCGGTGGTCGCCAAGCAGGTACGTGGTGGTGGGCGACACGAACGAGGAGGCGGTGGTCGCCAAGCAGGTACGTGGTGGTGGGCGACACGAACGAGGAGGCGGTGGTCGCCAAGCAGGTACGTGGTGGTGGGCGACACGAACGAGGAGGCGGTGGTCGCCAAGCAGGTACGTGGTGGTGGGCGACACGAACGAAGAGGCGGTGGTCGCCAAGCAGGTACGTGGTGGTGGGCGACACGAACGAGGAGGCGGTGGTCGCCAAGCAGGTACGTGGTGGTGGGCGACACGAACGAGGAGGCGGTGGTCGCCAAGCAGGTACGTGGTGGTGGGCGACACGAACGAGGAGGCGGTGGTCGCCAAGCAGGTACGTGGTGGTGGGCGACACGAACGAGGAGGCGGTGGTCGCCAAGCAGGTACGTGGTGGTGGGCGACACGAACGAGGAGGCGGTGGTCGCCAAGCAGGTACGTGGTGGTGGACGACTTGTCCGTGCAAGCCGCGGGTTCGAGCCTTGAGAAGCTCAATTCTTTTATCGATACCGCTAATGAGCTGAGCTTGGTATCCGTCGAGGGTGGTGCGTCAGCATGGCCTTGCATGATGCCCCAAAACGTGTTATAACAAAATGCCCCTCTGAGACGTGTTATCTGGGAGGATGATCTTTAGGCATCCTTAGGCTACATGAATTATTGATAAATGTGCGAAGGGGTTCAAGTGTTCGTTATAATTTGAGAAATGTTGCTGATAACATCAACTCGCTCTGTAGCCAGTCCTTCAAGCCGCGTGACAGTTCTGACTGTGAATGTTGTTATAACACAATAATTAACTGAGGTGCGTCGTCATTTCACTTAAACTCGCAAATCGAGACTGACGCTCAATTCTTTGCAATAAAGGTAATCTTTTGTTACTGTTCTTCGAGAGAATGCGGGTCAGAGCGTGGATTGTCATTCTAAACAAATAATTCCTCTGACATTAAATACTTTTGCCGCAAACTAGACTCTAGCTCATTTCGAGGTTATTTTTTAACAAGACTGACGTTGACACCAAGACTGACGTCTGATGACGTCTTGATTGACGTCTCATCAGAAAATGAACAGGTGTTGAACTGATAGACACGCTGCGGGTGCTATATAGTGTCGTTGCCCTTAAAGGCTCGTATAAGCTAATGCTGCAAAATTTGCCGTGTATTCGACTTCGCGGTCAATAAGAAAATATTTTGTAGAAACGTATTATCGTTACGTGCAAAGTGCATATTAAACTCCTTAAGAAATTATCATGTATTTTTGATTGAAATTTGGGCGAATGTCTAAATATACTCTCGGAATTTTTCTTTACTCGAACAATATTAAGATTATTTATGTTATTCCTAATTTTTTTCTCGTTGCAGTTGGATTTCCCGTTCTGGCGCATACAGAGCCACGCAGATTTCGTGAATCTGTACAAAGCGCTGACGCTGTGTGGACTCTGAGCTTCGTGGCCACACAAGCTACACGGAATATAATGACCAGAAAACATCTACACGAAAAACAGACACATTTACACAGAACAGATCATACACTGTTAGAAAAATCACCGTTAACGGTATTACCGGCGTTTCAGTGGCCGGCCTGCACGTGAAAAGAAACATCGTGTCGCCGTTTCTATTCTAATTTAACACTATAAATCCGTAAAACATCTGATAAAAACGGCGAAACAGTTTACTTTCACGGGACGACCGGCCACTAGAACGCCGGTGGGACCGTTTTTTCACCGTTTTTTTTAACAGTGAAATGAACGTATATATGAACCATATCAGGGTACCCTAAAGGTCATTGAAGTGAGCCAGACTATATGAGGTCCTTATATGAGTTACTAGAACCTGACCGTAGTTTTTAAACTTATACGTGAGGCAAATTCCTTCAGTCTAAATTGTGAATATATAACACTAGCTCCTACATTCTGAATCATGTACATATTTGCCACTAATGGACACGTCTAATGTCTTTTCATACATTCAGAATTCTATTCAATGATATTTTGTTCCGTAATTTTGTGCTGGACTCGCGCATCATTACGTTCTGCAGTGCGGAAGATAATGTCGACGCTGTTTCTTTGGATAATGTATATTACACTATTTTGCTATGAATAACAATTGAATTGACGTGTCTTGTGATTTTTAGGCTCACGGTTCCTTTTCTGCAGTTTTTGTTACTCGTTTTTTAATAAAGTGTTCAAATATTCTTTTTTTAAAGGTTAATTTTTCTGTGCACAAAATTGCATCCTGTCGAATGAGAGCACGAAAGGTGCGCCTAATATCGTCCTGAAACAATTGAATAACGACATGATAAGGGCATCCAAAGCGGGAATACTATTGCAAAAATGTACGTTTACCTTATTAATGAATAGGAAAATACGATTCATGGTGCGTGTGCGGATCGACCAGGGTTCCGTGTAATCTAACCTTATTTCAAAGGTGCTTCACTTTAAGGTGCTACTTACCTCTACTACATGCCGAGCTTCCCAATTTAGGGGCCAGGATTTTTATTTGCAGCAAATTCTGTTCATTATTTTGAGGGTGTCCACGAAGAGATCTTGCTTTTTGTGTGTCCTTTAGCTATTGTTTGATTTGACTCCTTGCAATAATGTTTGCGTGTACTTCTGCCTTGTCAAACCCTGTTCCTTTGCCGCGGATATGATTTTGAGGGTTACTCTTTCTCATTATTTATGCCGAATATTTGTAAATGAAGCTTACCAAGTAGCGTTTAGGCTTCTTGCTGGTTGTTCGTGTGAGAAACGGGTCTTCAACGGCAACTTTTTTCACGAAGCGATTCACGTTGTGATACGTGCTGGTTTATAAAGGCGATGAGTGGAGTAACTTGTGTAAATTTATTACCGATATCACGGTCAATAAGCATGTCCTAAGGAAGCAATAATTTCCCTTTGAATTGACTTGTACTTCAGTTAGACGAATTTTCTGGCGTTATCGTCTGATTACTTGCTAAAGAGTAACGCGTTGGAGTTTATCTGTGTTCTCGTTCTCAAAATATAAGCCGTGCAAATGTTTTACTTGCTTCTAGTATACTTATTATGTTTGGTGTTCTTTTTTCCCTGATAATGCTATGAGGTTGAATGATGTAAGAATGAAATGCTTTTAGAAAAAATTTCACTTCCGCAACTTCTGAAGGTTCTATCATTTATTTTGCGTTGATTTTTGTAACGTATGTTGCTAATTTCTACAAGAAACTAAGCTTTTGACTGTAATAATTTAACTGTTAAATGATTCTACGCAAGTATCTTTATTCAAGGTGTGAGGCTTGAAGGCAGTTATACATCATTTGATTATATAAGACTAAGGCTACGCTGTATGAAATGCTGTTTTTATGCTCTGACGAACAACCGAGATGTACGTTTGTTTTCTGTGCGTTACAGTTTGTTGTTGGTCGCTGCTTATGTACAAATGTGCTTTTTCTCGAGCATGAATGTACTTTTTCATCCCGGACTCGAGCGCAGCTGCATGACTATGAATTATGTATGCGTTGCGCTATCGCTTTGTTGTTATAAGAAATAATTCAGCTTTGGTACGTTCATTCCAGCTTAGTTTAGTGGAGCTTGCGACTCCTTGTATAAAGCTAACACTTAATAAGATCTAGGAAATTAGCTAGCGTGTCATGCGTTTTATTATTGAACTCTAACTGTAAGATACTTTGATAGCAATACAAATCAAAACTTATGTATGTGTACATGGCTTAGTTGCGTGTCAAAGTTCCGTCTCCTGTAATCTTAAGAAAATATGTAATCCAATGAAACTTGATAAAAAAATTCTATCTCAGAACTTTCTAACGTTACAACTAAATGAAAACACTCGGTTTGGTGATATACAAATGGGTTCATTCATTCTTTGTCTGTTCACCATGACATTGGCGTCACGCATTTGAAAATAAATATTAGTGGAAGAGTACAAGAATCTGTCTCAGAGGCATACTGTATATGTTGGTCTGGCCTTAAATATTCTTTTTCTTGTGTCACAAAGAACCGACGTGAGCTTACTAGGCCATGTTTTTAATTATCCTGGACCACTTTTGATATCCTTCGGTTCTACCCAAATGACTAATAATGGCACATTTTTCATCACCCAAATGACTTTTAAGATGATGAGTATGTTGTGCAGCTTACAATATTCATGAAGAGTCTACACTCCAGGTGATGACGTTGGATGTGTAGCGCCTCTGAGGTGTGAATGTATGAAGTTAGTCTCTGTGTTCCGCAAGCTAAGATCCATCCACCTACTGCTAGTGGATCTTAGAACTATTACTACTCTGACACCTAGTAGGACCATCATCACTAAGTAGGGCCAGAATCATCACTTAGTAGGGCCAGAATCATCACTTAGTAGGGCCAGAATCATCACTTAGTAGGGCCAACATCATCACTAAGTAGGGCCAGCATCATCACTTAGTAGGGCCAGAATCATCACTTAGTAGGGCCAGAATCATCACTTTGTAGGGCCATCATCATCAATTTGTAAGGCCAGAATGACTTTTTCAGAAACAATACACAAAGCATTCATTTTTTTAGTTGGAGTTAAAGAATTTGAAAAAAACAAGATTGTGTCACAGTAGGAAATGAGCTACAGCAAAAAAACTCTCCCTGCTTCTCAGTTTTATTTTACGAGTGAAACTTCGAATACTTGAGAAGTTGTCTTCCTAAAATGTTATATCATGTGATATTTTTTACTTAGTTCTGATCACAAAGTCCACATTAAAGTCTCCTCTTTGTATACAATGAGTCAATATGATTTGGTGTTCTATTTTTTTGTGAGGAGCGAGTCGTACAGAATTATGTGCTACTGAAATACAATGTATATGAAACAAATATGTTTGACAAGAAAGCCCTCCTGTATTTATGCTACGAAGAAAACCTCTTCTTCATGTTGGTATGCTACCGTTCAAAACGTGACGTCATTAAAGAGATAGAAGTTTCCTAAAAAAAATTATTTTCCCTCCTGCTTCAGTCTTTGTAACCAATTACAGCGTGTCTCGGCAAGTCCGTTGAACGATTCAGTAATTTGTCACTCGGATATTTTACTTTTTTATATAAGTGAAATTCATACTGTACGATTACGAACATTTTTTGTTACGAATACACAAAACTTTTGATTAAAATAAATCAACATTAATCAAAACCAAATCCGCTTACAATGCCATGAGTCACGAAGTATTAGTCCAAAGTAAGTACCCTGGATTTGTGATGGCGATAGAAGGCGCTTCAACTTTGTTAAGCGAGTAGAAAAATCTCGGGACCAGCCGAACAACCACCGATGATTTAACTTGAAAAACATTCGCCTGTCGTCTATGCCACATTAGTCGCCACTCGGTTAGCTACTTGCCGCTCGTCACTAAAAACCGTATAATACTGGTCAAAGCTACGATGTGTAGGGTTCGATAACTACATAAGAACTATGTATAAAAACTTTCGATTGCGCGATATAGATGTGGATCATTTTTGTCCAAAAAAATATCGTTTTTATTCAAGGCCCGCGACATCAGTGCTGCCGGCGAGGTTATCGGCATTGACGGTAGACTTCTATTATCTTACCCGGACACTGTACATTTAATGAGCCTATGTTAGGTACCCAACGTCCAGCTGCTCCATATACCAAACACAAGGAGCTCCAACTGCGAGCCTTTTAACCGCAGCAACTTTAATAGATGCTACTGAAACTCGAATGTTAACGTGAGAATTTGTCCAAATAACAATCAAATTTCGCACTTGCTTGCGTCACTCTGACCCAGTTTATCGCAGGAAAATTGTTTGATTAGTGTAATGAAGTGTTGTTGCAAATTACCCACTACTATCTGTCAGACCGCAAAGATTTAGTAGGACCGGCTCTGACGTGAGCGTTGAAATGGTTGTAGGCGTCAGATACGATGCCGGTTCCGACGTGTCCTGGTGCTTCTTTTACAATTTACAGGATTTTGTCTCCGACGCCAGGGTGAGTGGCGTGTGCTACGGTGCACTCAGTAACAGAAGTTATGCTTTCTCGTGTGTGGGGCGAGTTTGGCTAGCGTTTAGATGTTTGCCGTGTAGCACAAAGGGGACATTATTGAACACTTATAAATATGTTTAAATGTGGATATTTCTATTTACATTGACGTATAAATTATTCAATTTTAATCTATACCTAAATAAATACGCATTTTTAAAATTGAGTCAATCATTTAGAATAACCCTGTCCTATGCAATTTCGTTCCATGTGTAAAATCGTCAAAGGCCGAACTCGGCCTATTCATCAGCGTCTTTGGAACTATGTGTACTGAAATAAATATACAGCGAAAAGATCTAAAATATTTTCTAAGTTTTGTCACTGTCTTATGGAAAAAATATACATTTTGGGAATGGTATTTACCTGGTAACTCTAGTTTCAAAACATATTTCGTAATTTTATAAGATAATGGAATATCAATATATCAGAAAATCAATATTGTTTTGCACAGTTTAGCACTCCATCAAGTTTTCTCTTCTACCGAAGACACCCATTATCACGATAATATTTTCTACGGGATGCACGTAAAAAACAATTATTCAACAGTAACACAAGCAAAACAAAAAATTGGTCTTCAAACATATTAGAATTGAAATATTTCGTTTTCATCAGAAAGCCAAGCATTTATATCAAATTAACACACAGCTCATTCTCGGATAGTTTGCCTTCTTGTATGTCTGCGATTTCCTGAGCAGACTAGCGGGGCTCAAAGCCTGTGTTCGGGTTCAATACAATAGCAGCAATTCAGTATTTGAGAAACATCAAAAATTACTAGAGCTTGCCATAAAATTAATTCAAAAAGCTAAATCGGATTGTTAGAGTTAAAAATAAATTGTGCTCATCAGTTCATTCAAAATGTCGGTTATAAATGTATCACTTATTCATGTGCGAATAGAATTCTTGAGTGTAAATCCATAATTCATCTTTAAATGCGATTAATTAATGCTTTTAAACTAAGATCTTAGTACATTTTCCTCGGTTGTGAGTCAGCCGTACCCAGAGTTAGGGCTAAAAAGTCATTTGAGAAAAATTTTTCTACTGGCAAATTTTGACGTCACTCGCATGAGTGACCTACTAATCTGATAGAAAAGATTTAGCTGGGATTCAATTCTAGAAAGAATGCTGAGACTAGTTTGTTCAGAATAGAATAGAATAGAAGTGTCGGCACTGAAGAAATAGGCCCATGGCCTGTTGCCGATTCTTGTACTTTTCGTGACTTGATTCACAATTGGGATCCGGCCGTTTGAACCCGATCTTTACATAACTGACGATTGATTGAGATAGCTGCTGGACTTATTGCCTGTTCCGTAAGTTGCTAGGCATTTCAAGACTGAACATATGCTCCTGCATAGCTTCGTCTAGTCTGTTCTTGAAGGCGTTCATACTAGGAGCGTCAACGATGCTATCAGGGAGGCTGTTCCACATGTCGGTGACTCGAAGCGAGAAGAAATCTTGTCGCATGGACGCGTTACAACGCAGTTTTTAGTTTATAGCCGTTGCCCCTGGTGTTTGTTCTTGTTTCAAATTCTAGTAATCCTTCTGGGACCTTCTATAAGCCATGAGTATACTTGTATGCTTCTATGAGGTCCCCACGCAGGCGTCGATAACTGAGGCTCGGAAGCTTCATAATCTTTAAACTTTACTCATGGGACTTGCCTTTCAAGCCCGAAATTATCCTTGTTGTACGTCTTTGAACACTCTCTATTCAATTTTTGTCCTTTTCAAGTTTCGGTGACCACACGACGTTTCGGAACTCTATAGGTTCGGGCGAACGACAGCAACAAACAACTGCTTCATCTCCTCTGCATCGAGGAACTCGAAAGAGCGTCTGATCAGTCCAAGTCGTGTATTGGCTTTATTAACTTGACCTTCAATATGCTTAGAAAATTTCAACTCCTTGTTGATATTATCTCCTAAATCCTTTTCCATTGTTGACTTCGACATCATCACTCTGTCGTTGCAACCGTGTCTTCTCATACTGTAATCTTGCTGTTCATGATTCTTGCCAAGGTGGATTACTTAACATTTGTCAGCGTTAAAACGTATCTGCCACGTGTCAGCCCATTCAACCAGCCTTTCAAGAACACCTTGCAACTATACTTTTTGTGACTTATTCTTCACTGTATTATAAATTTTTGTGTCGTCAGCATACCTCGAGCACACGCTTGACACAGCTTCTGACAGATCGTTTATAAACGTAACGCATAATAAAGGCCCAAGAACGCTTCCTACTAGAAAATCTCTGATCCATTTGAGTACATTACTCTCAATTCTCAAAGACTTCAATTTACGCAACAGGCGCTCTTGTGGGACACTGTCAAATGCCTTGGCAAAATCGAGGTACACTGCGTCTATACTGGCTCCCTTTCGTTCAGTAGAGACGAAATTTGCCTTCGTTAGCGTCTAATTTTTCCAGTAATGTAAAGCTCCAGCTTATTACACTTACATACTGATACCAAATCTTTACTTCATTCCATTATCCATATACTCTTACAGTCTTACTAGGTCAGTCTTGCTTCGAACTATAATAGACAGAGACATTTTTAGACTCTAATCTTTAAACGATAAATCACAAACACAGAAAATTTACATAGTTTTCAGTGGAAATAATCGAGTTTGAATCATTTATTTTAGAGCTCACTATGCTAACTTTAATATTTTGAAACTTCTATCCTCACGTACCGGATTTGGCTACCTAGCTTTGACCTTGCTAGCTTGCTCATGAAATTATATTCCGCTCCATTACACAATAATAATAATAAGAGAATGAAGTAGGAAATTTTTATATATCAAATCAAGAGTGCATTTCCTACTACACTAACCTTAGTTGAATATTCGACGATGCATCAATTTTTACCGAAGATACCCATCACTCTATTGCGATTTTCTAACAGTACCTTTAAAAAATTCATCCTTCTATGAGAAATTAAACTAAGATGAAAAGAATGTGAGAACCTCTGGTTAGAACGTGATGTCCGTATTGGTTTTTACGAGTACGCAGCCGTGCACCACCAAATTTGTGCACCAATCAGCCTTGAAAGGAACGCCTAGCATCTTTCCGGATGACCGCCAATCAGCCGTGGATTAAGGCATACATCGGTAACCAGCCCGTGACATCATCTTGCTTTAAGTATAAGGAGCTTTACGCCACCATGTTCCGAAGCGAATAGCCCAGAATAATGGTTGTCCACCATTGAACGTTGCATCGAATCATCACTCATACCCTGACTTTAGCTCGAACTGTAACTTGCGGAAACGGACTGCGACCAACCAGCCCAGGTCGCCAGTGGAACTGCATGCATCCTGCCGTGCACCACCAGACCGTCACTTTTAGCTTACAACATTGTGGTTAGGCTTCAGAAAGCATAGTTCTGTTCCATAATCTATCGTCCTTCGACGAGCGACTTCCACATCTTCGTTAAATTACGTAACTTTTAGCTCACAGCATCTGAGGTTAGGTTTCAGATAGCATAGTTCTGTTCCAAAATTTATCGTCCTTCGACGAGTGTTAATTCTGTGCCCATTAGATTATTTTGTTGTGAATTCATTTTGCTTTAAATTTCAGTGTTGATGATTCAGTATCGTTTCCCTATAAAATACGCTCAGCCAGGCATTCGGTGATATACTATGTGAGTAATTTATCCAGCCATTGTGTATTCATAAAAATTTTCAATAAACCGATTAAATAAAGCGTGGTTAATTCTTACTTTTGTTTATATTTCAATATTAAACATAGCTTATGTAAAGTTTTGAAGAAGTGCCGAGCAATGTAAGGCAATTATAGGCAGGATGTGACTTGACCGCAAAGTTGGGGTAGAAAACATTGAGAGCGAGTTTGTTTATATTCGGAGCGTCCGAGGGTATGCAAAGGGCTGACCCTTGTGGGACCGTTATAAGAACCCTAAAAATTGCGCCAAAGGGTTATCCTACTGCCTTCTGTTGCGCCTACGAAGTATTACTAGAATTTGAAACAAGAACCAGAAAAATTTCATAATATTATTATTTCGCATGCAGATGCTCTTCGTATTAGTCCCTACTCCGGTTGATCTGAAGAACCGTATCACTGCTACGGTGCACTCAGTAACAGAAGTTATGCTTTCCTGTGTGTGGGACGAGTTTGGCTAGCGTTTAGATGTTTGCCGTGCAGCACAAAGGGGACATTATTGAACACTTATAAATATGTTAAAAATGTGGATATTTCTATTTACATTGACGTATAAATTATTAAATTTTGATTTATACCTAAATGAATACGCATTTTTAAAATTGAGTCAATCATTTAGAATAAGCCTGTACTATGCAATTTCGTTCCTTGTGTAAAGTCAGCAAAGGCCGAACTCGGGCTATTCATCAGCGTCTATGGAACGGGACGCAGTATAGACCCCTGCATAGCCATTGCCCACAATTCCATATCTATTCCTTTCCGCTCGTAATCACGCTTTCGAGGGCATATTAGCCTGTGTGATTAAGTGCTGCTTACGGCGTGTGTAAGAAGTGATAATATGGGGTAAAATTCTGTGGAGTAGGACCTGTTGACAATTGACTATTTGATTCAGTAGGCTGTGGAGTGAGGTAGATGTTGCTTAAAATTGATGTGGGGAGATGACTCAGTTACCTACAGCTTCTTGGGTGTGAGCTGAGTTTAGTTATTGCATTATAGGGTAGGCGTTGGCGCTAGGGCTCATTTACGAGCTAAATTTGCGGTGTAGGGCTGCGCTCCCTATGGAACTATGTGTACTAAAATGTATTATATTAATAAATATACAGCGAAAGGATCTCAAATATTTTCTAAGTTTTGTCACTCTCTTATGGAAAAAAATATAAATTTTGGGAATGGTATTTACCTGGTAACTCTAGTTTCAAAACATATTTCGTAATTTTATAATATAATGGAATATCAATATATCAGAAAATCAGTATTATTTTGCACAGTTTAGCACTCCATCATGTTTTATCTTCTACCTAGGACACCCATGATCACGATACTATTTTCTACGGGATGCACGTAAAAAACAGTTATTCAACAGTAACACAAGCAACACGAAAAATTGGTCTTCAAACATATTAGAATTGAAATAATTCGTTTTCATCAGAAAGCCAAGCATTTATATCAAATTAACATACAGCTCATTCTCGGATAGTTTGCCTTCTTGTATGTCTGCGATTTCCTGAGCAGACTAGCGGGGCTCAAAGCCTGTGTTCGGGATCAATACAATAGCAGCAATTCAGTCTGTGAGAAACATTACAATTACTAGAGTTTGCCATGTAATTCATTCAAAAAGCTAAATCGGATTGTTAGAGGTAAAAATGAATTGTGCTCATCAGTTCATTCAAAATGTTGTTTATAAATTTATCATTTATTCATATGAGAATAGAATTATTGAGTGTAGCTCCATAATTCATCTTTAAATGCGATTAATTAATGCTTTTAAATTAAAATCTTAGTACATTTTTCACGGTCGTGAGTCAGCCGAATGTAGAGTTGGGCACTAAAGTCATTAGCAAAGAATTCTCCCACTGGCAAATTTTGACGTCACTCGCATGAGTGACCTACTAATCTGATAGAAAAGATTTAGCTGGGATTCAATTCTAGAAAGAATGCTGAGACTAG